>NW_023270265.1:7849688-7875531 GCF_011800145.1 Mirounga leonina | reverse complement strand
ATGAACAGACATTTTTCCAAAGAAGACATCCAAATGGCCAACAGACACATGAAAAAGTGCTCAACATCCCTCGGCATCAGGGAAATCCAAATCAAAACCTCAATGAGATACCACCTCACACCAGTAGGAATGGCTAAAATTAACAAGTCAGGAAATGACAGATGTTGGCGGGGATGCAGAGAAAAGGGAACCCTCCTACACTGTTGGTGGGAATGCAAGCTGGTGCAGCCACTCTGGAATACAGTATGGAGGTTCCTCAAAAAGTTGAAAATAGAGCTACCATATGATCCAGCAATTGCACTACTGGGTATTTACCCCAAAGATACAAAAGTAGGGATCCGAAGGGGTACGTGCACCCTGATGTTTATAGCAGCAATGTCCACAATAGCCAAACTGTGGAAAGAGCCAAGATGTCCATCGACAGATGAATGGATAAAGAAGATGTCGTATATATATACAATGGAATATTATGCAGCCATCAAAAGGAATGAGATCTTGCCATTTGTAACGACGTGGATGGAACTGGAAGATATTATGCTGAGCGAAATAAGTCAAACAGAGAAAGACATGTATCATATGACCTCACTGATATGAGGAATTCTTAATCTCAGGAAACAAACTGAGGGTTGCTGGAGTGGGGGGTGGGGTGGGAGGGATGGGGTGACTGGGTGATAGACACTGGGGAGGGTATGTGCTCTGGTAAGCGCTGTGAATTGTGCAAGACTGTTGAATCTCAGATCTGTACCTCTGAAACAAATAATGCAATATATGTCAAGGAAAAAAAAAGAAGAAGAAGAAGATAGCAGGAGGGGAAGAATGAAGGGGGGAAATCGGAGGGGTAGACAAACCATGAGAGATGATGGACTCTGAAAAACAAACTGAGGTTCTAGAGGGGAGGAGGGTTGGAGGATGGGTTAGTCTGGTGATGGGTATTGAGGAGGCACGTTCTGCATGGAGCACTGGGTGTTATGCACAAACAATGAATCATGGAAGACTACCTCTAAAACTAATGATGTAATGTATGGGGATTAACATAACAAAAATTTTTTTTAAAAAAGCTGAACTGAACTATTCATAACTATAATATAAGGATGCTATGTTTCCTCATTTTCACTGTCAATAATAATAATAAAAACAATAACTGGAAAACATAGTCCAAATTGAAGTGGCATCTAATTTAATGCAGACATTATGGACCACATCAGCTAAAGTCATCAATTCTTCTTTCAGTCTGTGACTTAGCAAATAAGGAAATATTGAGGAAATTGAGGTCTTACTGAATTGTCCAAAATTATGAAGTTCTGTAATATAGATTCAAATCCATGACCTGGCTTCCTTTTAATTTTTTTTAGCTTAAGCAGGGCTTCATTACTCTTTCTCTGGGTAACATTGACAGAAAGGGAATAGAAGCCATCAGTGCAAGTTGGTCCATCATACGACCTTGCCTACTGGCAAACTATGATAACAGCAATATGAACTCACATATTTATCTCAAAACTTACATAATTACACAGCTATGTACTTGCAACAAATATGTTCTTAATCAGAAATATCCTTTACACCTGAAAAATTGAATGGGCAAGAGTCACCAATTAAGGGACAACTAACTAGTGCTCTCCTGATTAAACTTTTTTATTCCATAGCCCTTCTTAAAATTACACCCTAATTTGTGATTTAAAACCAATCACATATAAGGTGGAAAAAACAAAACAAAACAAAACACCCTACTAAAGATTTTGTAACTTTCAGGATTTGCTCAATTCACACACTTCTATACCATGATGTCAGTAAAGTAGTGGCTATAAGAGGTGATGATAACCAACATAAGTCAACATTTTAAAGTACATTCCTAATAGTAAATGCAGAATAATTTCTATATTGGTATTGTAATGCCATAGCTTCATATTTTTTTAGTTTCTTTTGTTTTAAATAAAGAAATATTGTGGTCAGATACTGTCTTATATTTCTCACTAAAGATTCTCAAATCCACTATAGTTTTAAAGACCGTTCATTTAATGACACTTGAACCTATGGACCTCTCAGCTTCAAGGAAATACTTCCTGGCCCTTATCTTTGCTGGGGATGAAAGAACAACATAATTACCTGCCTCTGAACCATTTGGTCGCCCCATAGAGCAGCATCTCTTCTCTATCTATCACGACTGAGGAGGATGATCCAGCTCTGACTGCTGAAGTAAATGGACCGAAGGCGGCAGCTCACTCAAGGTTATCAAGGTGGGTGCAGCTTCTCCATCTTTCCCGCAGGTGTGAAGTTACCCCAGCAAAGCCCTGGTCCCCACTTCACACATGCTCCTCCTAATGGCAGAGCTGCGAGCTGGGGTCACAGGGGGGCAGGGGGAGGGCTAGATGTGGTGGTACAGGGGAAATGCCAGTGAAACTAGATAAAGAAGACTGAGGTGACCCTGCTCCCATGTGACTCTCAGGAACTCACAGGAGTGGACAGTCTCCCAACACACGTCAGGAGGGGAGTTAACAGGGTGCTATCTTATCACATAGGAGATGCACAACTGCTTTCACACACACACACACACACCCTCCTTATATTTCAAATGTATCCTATCTTTCCAATAACCTATTTTCATCACCTAAACAATGTACTGTTAGCATGTTGGCATTTCTACAGCATTTTTAATGACTATGTAGTATTTCATTATATGGATATACTTATTTAATCAATCTTTATTTGATAATTTGGTTATTTCCAGTTTGGGGTTATTTTTAAATGCTGTAAGGAATAGAAATGTGAAAATCTGTTTTTCATATTTCAAACATTGCAACATTTCAAATAATTTCCTTAGATAAAATCTGTAGAAGTGGAATTATTGGTGAAAAGGTTATAAGCATGTTTTGACAATTGTTAACATATCGCCATGATGCTGTGCAGAAAAGTTCTACTCTGCAGCACAGAATGATAACACTGGACTGAAGAAGCTGCCTGTTTGACATATTGGCATCGAGAAACCTTGGAATGAGTAGAATTTTGTTTAAATCTCAGCGAGAGTGAACGAGATTTCACAAATTGAGTATTTGTGTATCATATTTTGTTAATTCCCTCATTGTGACTCTTACTAATTCTCCACTGGGTTTTTGTCTTTTATTCATTGGAAAAGATTCTATATAAGATTTTTTTCAATAATGCTCTATCAAAGATTTCACAACAGTGTGTAGTTTGTCTCCAATTTTAATGGCACTTTAGGATATAGATTTTTATGTGGTCAAATGTATTAATAACTCCTGTTTGATATAGGATATATTTTCTTCCTATAATTTTAGGCTCAGAAATTCCACCACCAAGAAATTACACAAATAAACATTTTAGGTCTGTGTTTTAAATGGAATTCAATAGAGAATTCTTTTTTTTTTTTTTTGTATGATGTGAAATACAGTTCTATCCAAAAATGTCAGCATTTTCAGTATTTGGAAATGTGAAATCTCTCTAGATTTATTTATGAAGCAAATTAGTGTTCTGTTTTACATCATACAGGGCCACATCATTTTTTATTAGTTTTGAGGATTTCTCACTCCCTGTACTCTATATATCATTAATTTGGTTTTAAGTCTAGATTTAGGAAGAAGGAGGAAGTGACTTGGGGAAGACAAAACTAGGTAAGAAGAGAAGTCAAGGAAAAAAAAAGAATACCATTGCTTTTGATCCCAGTTGGATTCTATAAGGATGAGGCAGACAGGAGAAGGAAATTGTGAGAAGCCATCTCTCATTGCCTCTGCTACCATACAAGGGAGAAAATAGTGAGAGCTGGGGGAGGCCATCACTTAAATACACCCAGGTAAGCATGGGGAAGTCCAAAATTTGGACAGCAACAACCCAGTTTACACTGTGAGAGAGACCGTCCCGTAGCCAATGCAAACACAGTTTAAGCCCATGGACGAGCAGATGGTGGGACTGAGGTTTCTGCTTCTGGTTACAGCCTGAATGTACATGCAGGAGACCTGGGGTGTTCCTGAATCCATGAGGGGCTATGGAGGTCCTAAAAGTGTTGGTAAGCAGAAGAAACCTGTCTGCAGGCAAAGACTCCTCAAGATACGGGGTATTTGAAACCAGAGGCAAATAACATGACTGTTGACTAGAGTAGGTAACGCATGACATCTCAGAAAATCAGATGGAACCAGTTACGCCACTGAAGTCACCAGGGAAGGATCAATCCTAGTTGGTCATTCTATGACAGTCGCACTGTGTGATCCAAATAGCATTGTGTAGACTCAAGGAACCCACTTGTCCTGTCTACACAAAGTCATATCATCTAAATCACCCCCACAAATAGCACCAGATGTGATCTTGGAAAAGGCAAGCATAGGAATAATCATTTGCCTGAGTCAGCAGAAACTAATTTTCTTTAAAAGGCAGTTTAAATTATTGGAAAGAACACAGATTATAAATTTGGACTAAATACACTTATTCCCTCCCTTTATGCCTCCCTCCCACCCAGTGGAGTGGAGGATGGGAGGAGCTCATGCAGAAAATGAGGACAGTTATAAAGGAATAAACTCTAAACTGTATTGTAGATCCTAGTTAATGAGATTGAATGTGTTAGACTAATACACACATTGCGCACACGCACATGCTCTCCTTCCTTTTCATATTTCCAGTTGTTATAATGATAACATATTATATTTTCTTAGAAGAGAAAAAGCATTCATTTTTGAAATCTTAACCAGTTTTCTTGAAAATTCCCCTGTAACTATATATTTTAATACACTTCAAAAGCAGTTGGATCATTTTACTTAAAACGTTGCTCCTATGTTTTTGCAGTCACAACCTACTTGGCAAATCTGAGTTTAACCAACACACATTTTCTTTCATCTTGGGCTGCCATTATTTATAATTCATATCTAAGAAGATCTTCCTGAAATTTTCCACGTGAAAATCATATTTCAGAAACGAAACGGACAAGATAAGGGAAGTATAAACATTTTCCCCCACATCCAGGCGTGATCCAATTCCATTTTTAAAAGAACATATAAGCCAACCCGTTGCTGTTGAAAGAGACAACTAAAAAACTTAATAGACTGTTCCAAAGGACTTACAAATATAAAACCACTTTTTCCCAGGCCCTTTTTGAGTCATTCCTAAATGGATTTATTTCATCTTGAATTAGACTCAAAATTGTCCTCAGATATAAGCAAAAATAAAAATAAGATGATAGTGAGGTTGAAGAGCTCAGATTTATTAAGCACTTACGGTGAGGCAGGCACTTTAAATGCCTTATAGGACTTAAGGTTTCAACAACTCTTTGAGGAGGTGCTCATACTTACTTGTATTTTAATAACTTTAGCAAAGTGGGACTCAGGGAGGTAAATTCGCTTGTCCAGGTCTGCACCTAGGGAATGGCAGATCTGACATTCCAGCCCAGGTCCTCCAAAAACCATAGTCCATGTTTGCCTTTCTGCTTTTGTCCTTTGAACATGTTTGAGTTTATGTGGCAATGGAAGCAGTGCACTTAGAGACTGGAAATCTGTGTCCATATTTTACCTTTGCCAGGTGTTTACTGCATCATTCTAAGCAAATGATCTGTTACGTGCTTTGAAAAACAAGGCCCATCCTGAATATTGAATGGATTTCAATTTCTTCCTCTAAAAAACGAAGGTAACATACTTCACAGAGTTATTTTGAAGGTTTCATTAGATAATATATGGACAATACAGAGTACAATATTTTCCACATACAGCCAGGTCCTTATAAATTATAGCAGTTATTATTTGTTTTCTATATTTAAAACTAATTCCCTTTTTTCAGTTTTATAGCACTACCTAGGTATAAGATGATGCTAGCCTTCCAGAAGTAGGGCATAGAACAATGAATGTATCCTTCCTTAAGTGCACAATGATAAACAAAAGCATGATGCTTCTAGTGAGGAGAGCCTTGCTCTGTCTGTCCCACCTCATTTCCCATGACTTTCCAATAGACCCATTCCATGAGTCCAGAAGCATAGGGGTCGTCCTGGACCACATTCCTTTTCTTCCTGCTCTCCTTACCCATCTGAAAAGGCTCTTCTTCTCTTAGACAAAATTTCTCATGACACAAGTCATGGGGCTTTGGGAACAGCGGTGGTCTGGGATCAAGATGCCAGCTGAGGATCCACCACTGCCTAAACCCACCAAAGAACTTCAGGAGACTCGGTAGAACTCATCCAGGCTCAGTGCCTATGTGGGTGAAAGGGCCCTCCAGGTCCTTTCTTGCTCTAAACAGCTGCTACTTAATAATTCAGCTCAGCTCCTCCATTAGACTTCCTGGAACAACTCTGCTCACACAAATAGTGCCTTTCTCCCTGTTCCTACTCTGTGTAGAATCAGAATCTAGAGTTTTAAACAGTCCTCTCTAAATACTTCCTGCAGAGCTGACCCTCAGGCCATATCAGGGCAGAAACACTCTTTCTTCTCCCCAGGCCAGAGTTGGTTGCCACCCAGAGTTCTCAGAGAGAAAGTCCAAAAGTAGAGTATCCCAAAGTGTGTGTAGCAGAACTTCACCTTCCAGCACTGGGGATCAATTGTTCATGCCACTCAAGGCCACTGGCCCCAGATGCCTGCCAGGGACTATGGGGACACAAACCCGTAGCACAAATAGTCACAGCATGCTCTCACCGCCAATGGATCTCTCCATCTACACGGAAGAAAATACATAAAACAAATCGCCTTAACAGAGTTTGAAAACCAGCTATTTTGTAAAAGACATTCAAAGGTTTTTTAAGTGTAAGAAGGTTTAGGAATCCATGGATTAGGATTGTAGGAATCCACAATAGGATGATATGGAAGATAATGCATACGCGTGAGCCAGCCTGTGGCTGTCCTTTAGGAATTCAAGGAGCTGCTACTCTGAGGACAGCTGTGACAATTATATTCTCAAAGTCACCAATGCCTCTCAATTTTAAGTGAAAGCAGAGAAAATAATCAACCCCCAAGTGGTCAATTTTGCCATTCAATGGAAAAGAGCCTTTTTGCAACATTTTTCTAGCCTAGGACATTGCCTTTGCTCCACACACCATCTCTGTCGTAACCAAGTATATTAGTTCCCTGTTCTCACTATAACAAATTAACTTCACCTAATGGCTGAAAACAACACAAATTTATTCTCTTACATTTCTGGAGGTCAAAAGTCCAACATGGTCTCACCGGACTAGAGTCAAGGTATCAGTTGCACTGGTTGCTTCTGGAGGCTCTAAAGAGAATGTTTTCTCTAGATTTTTCTGTCTGTAATGGCGGTCTGTATTCTTTGGCTTGTGGCCACCTCCCTCCACTTCCAAAGTTCACTGCCCTGGTCTGGGTTTCCATCATCACAGCCTTGTTCTTGGACTCTGGCTCCTCCCGCATCCTCTGATAAGGACGATTATGATTATATAGGGCCCAGGTGAATAATCCAGGATAATCTCCCCACCTCGAGATTTAACTTTAATCAATCTGCAAATTCCCTTTTTTCAGATAACATTCACATCTTCCAGCAATTAGGATGTGGACATATTTCAGGGCCATTTACTCAGCCTACCATACCAAGTTGCCATGGTGATTGCTTACAGATGCAGTCCTACCACTCTTTCTAATATGAACTTAGCCCCAAACGACACTGGAGTTGACCAACGGGACTATGAGTACAGATTTCTACAGATAACACATATTTCTCTGTCAAAGTTACCCAAATTAAAATATGGGGCTCCATTTACTGAATCCACATATCCATGTGCTTTGAGAAAGAGATAGCAGCCAAAAGTTTCTGCAAAGATTTCTAAGGAAGGAAAGGAAAGCATCCAGTTGCACGTGTACCAGGATCTGGAACTACTCTAGAAAGCTTTTGAAAAAGTTCAATTGCACAGTCTCTAAGCACACTGTGAGCACAGAGATAAGACCCTACAAACACTCACTGTCAGTCCCATCATTGGGCTCATTTCCAACAGCACATGCTCATGAAATTATGCCTGGGTTCTAACCAGACATGAGACAATTGGGAAAGGAAAGAATAAAATGTATAAGAAGGTCATTATGGCATTTATGTCTTTATCCCTTTTACTATTTAAGCAGAAACACTTAGATAAGCACAGACATTTGATGAACCTGGGTTGATAAAACATGCAGCGATGTCAGACCAGGTATTTTACTTTCTCTTTTACTTTTAGAGTCAATTTTTTAAAAGTATTACCTCTAGCACTCTCTCCGAAATAACAAAATAATTTTACTGTTGAGTGTTTTAGGATTATTCAAGCTTATTCTTTCCATATGCCTTTGGCTGTGATGAGGAACACTGTAATTAAGATTCCTCATGCTATTTGAGCTCCTAAAACAAAAACAAAAACAAAAAACCCAAAAAAACCACTGACCATACAAAATTGCAACTAAAATACCATGTTTTACAAGCATTATAAACATTTATAGGCATTTGAATTGTTCTCTTATTTATTCAAATATCCCAACTACACCAACATAAAATAACAATTCCACATTTCTATTTTTCAAAGCATCGGAAATTACTATGGTGGAAAGATTGACAGAGTTCTACCAGCAAGGGGGTTCTAATATCAGATACCCTTCAAATTTACAAGAATTAATATTTCAGTACATTCAAAGTGCTCACATTTGTTGTCATCTAATTTACATAGTAATTCTTTTGCATCTCATTGTGAATAATCTATGCCCAAAATAAGTTTGTATTGTTAAGTCTCTAGAAAAGCATTGTTTATGCATTCATTTACTCTTTCAATCATTTAACAAATATTTATCAAGTACCTACTCTATGCCAGATCAGGCACAGAGCTAGTTGCTGGAGACAAAGCAATGAACAAAATTAATAAGCTTAGTTCCCATTCTTCATAACAAGTCACATGTTGCTTATTCCTCATCTCAATGCCTCAAATCCAATCTGTAATAGCATAAATAAAAACAGAGTTTGCAAAACATATAAAATTAAATCAGTGTATATTTTTTGCTATTTTGAGCTTAATGAACTCAATGCTGAATTATGTATATTAAGTCTCTAGATTACCAGTCTTTTTTTTTTTTAGTGCACTTATGAAATTGCCTCCTCAAGACATGTGTTATTACAAGAGCAACTAGATGAAAACAGCCCAATATTTTCCATAAAAAATTTTTAAAAAATTATGACCATAGGACTTCTCCTGTCCTGGCAAGTATTAAAGATCATGACTCTGAGGCCAGGAGAGTAACTACCAAAAGTACTTGTATCTCATTCCCTAGGTAGATACACCAGCAGTTAGGAGGCTTGGGATCCAGTCCCAGAGAAATAGCGTGACTTGCTTATTGTCCAAGTCTGGGCACATATGAGAGTAAAGGAGGGCACTAACGCCAGGAAAACAGGCATAAACTAAGACACACAGTCACCCCTGGATAAACCACTTAATCTCTTTGGCCGTTCTTTTCCCTGCCAAATGGTGACAATGGCACATAGGTTTATGAAAATATGAAATAGAATAGGCACAAAAACTCTTTGAAAAGCACATAGTGCTACCCAAATTGTGGTTTTCCTGTTAATAAAAAAAAAAACTTAATTAACTAATTTTCAATGTGCTCTGTGAGTTGACTCTGAGGAATTAAAAAATAGAGAGATACCATAACACCCAGGAGTTACAGTGAAACACCAAGAAACACCCCGACAAAGTTATCGGGACCTCTAGTATCTTTCCTTAGCTAACCAATTAGTAGTACTCCTCCATTCTAACCAGAGTCCTTTATCCGTGAGAACAAGTGAAATTGGGAAAAGCAGCCCCCGGATGGTGCTAGAAACCTGCAGCCCAATGCGGTGTAAGCTGAAACAACCGTGACAAACCAGCATACCACATTGCAGTTCTGGACTGCTAAATCCTTATTCATCTTTGGGGGAATTTTTCAGTCTGTGGCTGGAAGTCTGATCTAGAATGTATCTTATCTGAAGAGAACAATACAGTAGCTATTCAGATAACAGTCAATATTTTTCCTCACCATACATCATTCGGTTTTCTCCTAGGACATGCAAAAAACCTAATGACTTAAACCAGACATAAAATATTTACTTCTTTATTAGGAAGGGAAAAATACAGGATACTGACATTGACATAATCTACAAAATCAGGATAAAGCATTGCACAGATGGATTCTATGTTACGGTGTGCTAGAATAGTGGACTTTTCCAGCGTGGGAAGGCTTGACAGGAGTGAGCGGAAGACATGGTTACAAGAGAAACTGGAAAGGACTCTCTAGGGAGGAAAAAAAAGAAATGAAAGAAATTAAATAAACACTAAGTTAGAGAAAATGATGGAAAAGAAACGAAGTCCCCTCTTAAGAAATCAAAAAGATTCCTATTTGTAACCATCAGTTTTCTGACAATCTGCAAGGCTGCAAGGTATTTATGTGACCTCTAGGTTTGTAAAATAGAAGGGTCCGAAAGAAATCACAACAGGTACACCAGAAAGACCTCTCAAGGAAATTGGGAGAACTTCCCTCACCTTCAGTTCTTAAAACAAGATGACTGACTACCATCAATGGGAGAAACATGACAGGACATGGCACATGGTAGAAGACATTCCCCATGTCTTCCTAACACACATAACAATCTGGGAGAAAAACTGCTCCTGTGTGCTCCCGGGTTCATTCTCATTATCTTCCTCAGTAATAGACACGATTTCTGGCTGGGTACATTTGCCAGGTTTCCTTGCAAGTAAGTATCTTGGCCTTATGACTAAGTGCTGGACATTAGGATCTAAGCTGGATTATCTTCAAGAAGTGATCGTAAGAGGAGGACATATCCCAGTTTGCCTGTTCCTCCTTCCTGTTGCCTAGGACATTCATGTGCTTCCTGAAGCCCATGCAGCAATGGTCTAATATATGCCTTATACTTAGAATGATGAAGCAAGAGGACAGAAATGCTAGTGAAGCAACCAGAATGGCTCTAAGCTACAAACTCCTGGAGGTCACTGACATGAGAGACAAATGAACCCCTATCTTATTTAAATCACTGCTATTTGGGGTTGTTGCGAACAGCTAAAAGTCACCCTAAAGAATCATTGAATGAATATTAAAGGGTTGCCCTTTTATGGGTGACTTATAATATTGCACCAGTAGCATTTTCAAGACAGGGTTTATTAGTTATTTGCAAATACAATACATATGAGTTTGGATTCTTCATTGAAACTTGTAAACATTTGCCCCATTTGCCTGTGTTCTCTATTTCTCTCCCTCTCCCTCTTTCCCTCCCTCCCCCAAAATTGTGATATTTCACTCCTTGATACTTCAGCCTACATCTCCTAGATATAAAGATATAAAGATAACCAGAATACCATCTTTATGGCTAAACTAATTAAGAATAATTCTGTAAATCACCTAATATGCAGTCCATATTAAAGTTTCCCCAATTATGCCAAAAAATATCCTTGAAAGTGCTAATAAAATAGGTATCTCGTGAGTCTGAGGAATTTAAAAAAAAGAGAGATGCATAAAAAAATAAACCATATTGGGAATGAAAAAGTACCTAACTAGATATGTTATACACTTGAGACATAAAAGAATAACAGAATATTATGAGCAACTCTATGATAATAAGCTTGAAAACTTAGATAAAATGGGAAATTTTTATACAAATTTTTATTTCAAGAAGAAACATAAAAACTGTATCCATCCAGTAATTATTAAAAAATGGAATTAATGATAAAAATCTCCCTTCTCCCTGAAAAAGCATGGGACTCAAAAAATTTTTGCTAGCTTCAGAACCTATTCCCCACTCTGTGCTTCTCTTCAGTTTCTGGTCTATAGAGATGTTTATCAGTTTTGTTAACCATTTTTCATCTCTTACCTTAATTACTAGATGTTTACACAAAGGACAGAGAGGATTATGGGAACTCACATTGTCATCTACTGGAAATCACAAAAAATACAAGTTTTTCAAACACATATATGCCATTGTCCATGCATTTTGGCAACATGTAAATGAAAAATCAAACTCAAAGCCACGCTGGTTATTTAAGTCACTGCCCCATATTTGTACAAATTCAGGATAAAGAGGGCTAACGTATGAATCCATCCAGCAGTGAAATAGCATCATCAAGGACTAAAATGTCTTCAACTCTCCTCTCCCACGTGCAGAGTTATAGTCAGTTTAAAGCTGATTTCACCCAGGGCCACAAGAGAGATGCCAGAAGAAAATGAAGCTGTATACTGACTGGTTTACATCTGGCAAGAAAGAAAGATTCATTCCCATGGTTCTTCCTAGGTGTAAAGAAGCTTCTTCCCCAACAAACCTCCACAAACCTTTCCCTACACCTCATTGGCCCAAGTTGTACGTCTCTGGACAGATAAACTTAAGATAAAAATATAAGCTCCCTTCCTTTCTGTGGCTGAACACCATTCCTTTATATATCACATCTTCTTTATCCATTCATCCATCAGGTGGACCCTTAGGTTGTTTCCATGTCTTGGTAAATAATGCTGCAATAAACATGGAGGTTCAGACAGCTCTTTGAATAGTGATTTCATTTCCTTCAGATATATAACCAGAAGTGAAATTCCTGGATCATCTGGTAGTTCGATTTTTAATTTTTTGAGAAACCTCCATACTGTTTTCCATAGAAACTATACCAGTTTACGCTGGCACCAACAGGGCACCAGGGGTCACTTTTCTCTACATTCTCACAAGTACTTGCTACCTTTGTCTTTTTGGTACCAGCCATTCCAACAGGTGTGAGGTGATATTTCACTACAGTTTTGATTTGCATTTCCCCAGTGATTAGTGATGTTGAACATCTCTTCATGTACCTCTTGGCCATTTGAATATCTGCTTTGGAAAAATATCTACTTAGGTCCCTTGCCTGTTTTTTTAGTTGGATTATTTGGGTTTTTTACTATTGAGTTGTATGAGTTTCTTATGTATTTTGGATATTAGAGCCTTATCAGATATGTGGTTTGCAAATATTTTCTCCCGTTTAATAGGTTGCCTTTGCATTTTGTTGATCATTTCTTTTGCTGCGCAGAAACTTTCTAGTTTGATGTAGTCCCACTTGTCAATTTTTGCTTTTGTTGCTTCCGCTTTGAGTGTCATATCCATAAAACCACTGCAAAGACCAATGTCAAGGAGCTTTTTCCCTATGTTTCATTAGAGGAGTTTCACGGTTTCAGGTATTACATTTAAGTCTTTAATCCATTTTGAATTGATTTTTGTGTGTGATATAAGCTAAGGGTCCAGCTTCATTCTTTTGCATGTGAATATCCAATTTTCCCAGAACCAGTTATTGAAGAGACTATCTTTTCTCCATAGAGTATTCTTGGTTTCCCTGTCAAATATTAGTTGACCACATATGCCTGGGCTCATTTCTGGGCTCTCTATTCTATTCCAGTGGTTAATGCATCTGTTTTTATGCCACTCTAATACTATTTTCATTACTGCAGCTTTGCAACATAGTTTGAAATCAGGGAGTGTGATGCCTCTAGCTTCATTCTTCTTCCTCAGGACTGCTTTGGCTATTCAGGGTCTTTTGTAGTTCCAAACAAATTTTAGGACCATTTTTCTATTTCTGTCAAAAATATCATTGGAATCTTGGTAGAAATCACACTGAATCTACAGATTAGTTTGGGCAGTGTGAACATGGGACCTATATTAATTCTTTCAAGATCCCTTTCCATTAATTTTTGTCTTCTTTAATTCTTTTATCAATGTCTTAAAGTTTTCAGGATACAGATCCTTCTCCTCCTTGAAATTTTATTATTTTTGATGTTACTGTAACTTGAATTATTTTCATTATTTCTTTTTCACATAATTTGTGGCTAGTGCACAAAAATGAAACTGATTTTCGTATATTGATTTCATATCCTGAAACTTTACCGAACTGATTAGTTCCAATGATTTTTTGGTAGGGTCTTTAAGATTTTCTCTATGTAGTATCATTTCATCTGCAAACAGAGCTCATTTGAATTCTCCCATTCCAATTTGGATTCCCTTACTTCCTTCTCTTGCCTGATCACTCTAGCCAGGACTTTCAGCATGTTGAGTAACAGTGGTATGAGTGGGCACCCTTGCCTTGTCTCTGATCTCAGAGGAGAGGATTTCAACCTTTCATCATTGGGTCTGGTGCTTGCTGTGGGCCTTAAATATCTTTTAAATGGTGTAGACTTGCTGTGAGTCTTGGGTGTGAGAAAGACTACAGGAGAGGGTGGGGTTTGCCTTCTAGGTTCTGGTGACTCTGCAGAACAGAAAAGCAGGACTAGATATTTAAAGGCGAACATTAGGACAATTACTAAATGAAACCAAGAGGTCTTTACAGCCCTAGGTCTCCTGAAAGGCCTAAGGGGCCTCAGGAATTCTCCCTTCTAATGCAGCCTAGCCAAGTGAAGTGTATACAAAGTAAGTTATGCAAATTTAAAAGATACAGAGAAAGTGGCTGAAGCCACAACCCTGGCCATGACACACACTGTTGACAAGCTGGCAGTTGCTCTAAAGATAGCAAAGACACGTTGGCAACCCTTTCTCCAAATTTCTTTCCCGTGCGGGCATAGCAAGCATATAAGGGCCAGCTACAAAAACCCAGGGAGGCATCCTGGGGTTAGAGAAGATGCAGGGACACTGAGGTCAGGCAATAAAATTGCTCGAAGGTCATACAGCCCAAAGCCAGCCAGGATCTCCCACGCAATTAGGTTATTGCCCATCTGGAAGCATCTCTGGGCACCTCCTCTAGAACTGAGCAGCTGAACTACAGGCAGAGCTTCAGGCAACAACAGTAAAAGAATCAAGCCAAGCTGTACTGAATATTGGTACCCAAATATTTCCATAAATAAAATTTTGCCCACATTCCACAGCAAGATGTAACAGAACTGAGTATCTCTGGATTAAATGTCCCATACACGGGGTACAAGGTGGCAAATTCCAAAAAGAAGTAAAGACTTCAGTATGCACTAATTCTCTGGCATACTTGGATCTGACCAGACGTACATGTGACCTCAGCATGACTGACGTTTGGGGGCCAGATAATTCTTTGTTGTGGGGATTGTCATGTGCACTATAGAATGTTAGAAAAATCTCTGACCTTTACCACTAGATGCCATAGAATCTTCTCCCCAGTTATGACAACCAAAATGTCTCCAGACATTGCCAAATGTTTTCCAGGCAGCAAAATCATCCTCGGCTGAGAACCAGTGGATTTGATTGACAACAATAATTGGGACTAACCCCAGCCTCGTGTTGCTGAAAATAATTGGGGAAATGTATACAGCTACCTTTCTGCTGTATAATATTTCATGCATCTATGTCAGCACACAGACACAACAGAATACAGCTTCCTCCACTCTAGCTGACAGGTTTCCCAGAGTTGGATCTAGGGAAACTGAGTGTGAGTCCCTTCAACCTCAATAGTTCTTCAGCACTGGAAGCTGAAAAGCAGAGGTTAAAAGTGAAGCTTTTTGGCTAGGACCAGTGATGTGCTGGAGCCCGTTCACACCTGCTCGTGCACCCGCTTGTGAGAGCCAAATGTCAGAATCTCTTCCTAACTCCATGTTCACTAAGGTCACATTGGTAACTTGAAACCAGTCATGATGAGAGAGCATCTATACCCCAGAAGTTGGCAAATGCTATAAATTTGGGATTTGGGGTTTTTTTGGTCCTGTTTTTCCTCTCTTAGAATCCATTGTTGTCATGAATAAATCTAAAGGATATACATATGAAGTTTCATTTCAAGTGAGAATGAACGAGAACCTCTCCTTTTGTGCTGATTAGTGAATACGAAAAATAGAAAGGTGGATATCACATAGCATCCATTCCTGAATGTATTAACAATAGTGTTGGAGATATTGTTTTGAGACCCCAGGCTTTTATCACCAAGATCATGCCTAGCAAGGAAGTGAGGGTGACATTTTTCTCTTTTAATATTTCACAAGCTTGGCCTTTTTAAATATGTGACTCAAAGCAAATAAATCACTCATATGCCATTATTCAAGATCAAATGAATCTATAAAACAAGTTTTACAATATCCCTAAAGTTGATATTTTTAAATTTAAAATGGTCACTTTGGAATGCCTAGAGTCTGGAAATAAAGCTCCATGATTTGACCCAATTTAATTATCCAATTAGGTGAAGAGTAATCCCCTTCTCAAACATATTCACATAACACACGGGTATAGTGTACACACATACAATTGATCTGTTACAGTTGAAGGTCACAAATACACCAAAATATCTTATTGCTGAGACTTTATACCCACAAAGTAAAACTTTATAGGTTATTGGTTTTAAAGCATGCTAATTCGAAGCAACTGTTACTCTCCTGCTATTTAAAAAAAATAGCAGATTTTCCCCATCCCAGATAACTCAAAATCCATTTTTTCCCCAGGTATCCTACCTTATGAACTAACAAGTCCTATTGTATTTCACACTGGGAGACTCTTCGTTACACGCCATTTGCTAAGTTATTTGTTCTTTGAAATTTGACATAAACATTAGTATAGCTATTATTACAACCATAAGATACATACATGATTTATCTGCTTTTTATTTTTCAAAGAAAAAAACTTCATTCTCTTGACTAACATGGTATTTGCATGCCATTTCGAATTTCAATCATATGTATCTGGAGAACAGCCATATTTAAAATCTGTGCTGCAGAAATTAGATCACCAGATTTGGAGTCAGCAACAAGGGTCTAAATTCTAGCAAGCAGTCTGTTCAAACAGTCCTCTAGCCATATGACTCTCCCAGAAGTGAGAGCACAGGGTGGGTCTCCCATGCCCACAGAGAGCAGCTCTCCAGTAAGGCACCTCCCAGCCAGCTTCCTAAGCAAACAGCACCTGGGGAGAAAGAGGCAGGCAAAACCTGTTTCTCCCTCTGCCAGAAAGGTCGATTGTTATTTGCAAGTTCATCCCCATGTGCAGAACTGGGGAAAGCCCTGCCTATAGAGAAAGATTTCCAAGGGCAGAATAACAGAACTGAAAAAGAGACGGCATATAGTGGGAGGGTTCTGTTGGAGAATTATGCTGAACCCACCCAATTATAACCCACCCTTTGGCCATTATTGATAGGTATCCATATCTAGCAGAGAATATATTTTCAGCAGTGCAAGGAAAATGGAAGTGTGGAAGCTAGCAGCTTCTGGCAAAACAACACAATATTATTCAGATTGGGTGTGCAAGGCCAAGCATTCAATACCTGCTTGCTTCTCTGCACAGCTCCATCTCATTCCTCCCACCCAGCGAGAGCCACTTAAATCCCCCAGGCAGCCTCACCCTGCCTCAGGCCCCATAAACTCCCCACCTATGAGAGACTTAAAGAATGCTAGTTCAGCCTGGATTTTACCTTGACCCAAGTGGGAGGAACTGATTAGTCCCTTGTTGTTATGGTGCAATGACATAAGGGCCCCTACTAGGGGCCAGCATTGTCCCTGCTAGGATAGCTTCCTCTGTCCTCTTCCTCAGCAAGACTGGAGTTCACTACTTGATTTCCAGACATCGCTCGGATGTTTCTGAGCACTGTCCTTTGTCTGGCCCTGCCTTCTCCTACCAGACTTCTCTGCAGTTGATGGACAACCACACAATCACTTACTTCCTATCACCTGGCTCTTAAGCCATGCTGCCTCTCAGCCTCCCCACTGCATTTGGGTCTATCCCACCTCCCTGCCGAGTATCTTTTATAACCTGGCAGGCATGCCTAATCTTTAGGCCAGAACATCAACTCAGTTCTTTCCTTCAGTACCAGATAAATACTTGGCCCAAAGATTATGCCAAAAGATACTCATGCGAACTTCATATAACCCTCACCTCAGCTCAATAGATGTGTATCTTACCCCAGTTTCAAATACGAGAAATTGAGGCTCACTGATGCCAAATAACTGGCTCTAGTTCTTATTGGTAGGAAACTGGGAACCCAGGAGTCTAAACTCAAGCCTGTATGGATATGTAAGCCTAACCACTATACCACATGGCTGGTAGAAATGACGGATTTGGATCGTTTCCAGGCAAAATCATTCTTCAGAGACCAAGCTTCAGGTCCGATTCTCGGTCTTCTCAATCAGTGTAGTGTTTGGTGAGAGGGAACAGGTGAATTCTTGCCTCCGCGTGATAAATCCTGGTCAAAACATTTACAATAAAATGCAAGAAGAAAGGTGAGTGCCGATGCTGACAGCTGGAAAGTGCCAGGAGTATAAGCGCTTTTCTAATGCCATGGGGTTTGCGGGAGGGCTGCGATTTTGAATTGGCAGCTGTTTTATCTTTAATGTGGAAAATATCAACTATAAACAGGAGACCACTATCTTTACATGTATCAATGGAATTCCGCTATTCAGATCAGATCTTTTCCTTGGGCAGATATAGACTTACTCTTTTCTGCAAGTAGTCATTGACCCAGGGAAAAATAAGTTGCTAAGATGAAAAATTGAGCAGCCCTCACAGGTTAGTCAAAGACAACAAATTGAGGGATTTTCTCCCCGGTCTCTCTTTAACATAAAATATTTACAACCTCTTTCAATCTTAGTTTCATCACTCAGAGTAGGAGTGAAGTATTGCTTCCTGCTGAGTATTTAGGGGAAACGAGGGCAAAATGGTTGTAGGTTCTAGAACAAATGATCTAATAAAGGAAAATGGCTATACAGAAGATTGTATGCATATTCTCCGTGTAGGATAGATTTGTTTGAACAATAGAGTTCCAAAGGGATGATACAGAGTCACAGTTGGTGAGAAACAATTGTTTCCTTACTGTGGGCATCAATCATAGCAGAGATGAGATATAAAAGTTACCAAACTTTTTGTTCAATTCATTATGTTGGCTTCCATCTTGTTTTAGAGGAACTTCTAATGTTTTTGGGAATTGGTGATTCCTCCCATAGTGTGTTAGGAACTCATCCACTGGACATTCATCCAATGCCGATATCTAATGTGAAAACAGCTCCAAAACAAAATCAGGGAACGAGGCCAAGGTAGAATTATTTATCAAGCATCCAATTTAATAAAATCATCTTAAATTCTTAGATCCCAACCCAATATTCAGGGAGAGCCCTTGTTCCTTTTTTGTTTACTCTTGTTTCTTTTTGTTACTCGTTTCTTGGTTCCAGTTTGGATCATTTCTGTTGGCCTATCTGCAAAGTTCCTTGTTTCTTTCCTCACCTGTGTCCAGTCTGTGGGGTTAGGGATTGAGTCAGTCTGATGAGAAGTTGAGCAGAGTGTGGGTTTTTTGATGGTAGGTTATTTTCAGTGCTCCATACGTCCGAATTCCTCTGGCCGCTGCTACCTGGCACTTGGTGCAGGTCTTAGGGTGCTCCAACTTTTGTTCCAGGCCGCTGCCACCCCCTTCAGGAGTCCCTGCCTTTCTGCCTGCCAGGATGGCTCTCTCCTCTCCCTGCCCCTGCCCAGCAGGAGCTTAATGGTGCTGGTGACATGATGGGGGCTAAGAGTCCCCATAGTCCAGCCTCAATCAAACCAAGGGCAAAAGGGTTTTGCAGGTGGGGCATTCTCAGCATTCCTGCCCCCCTCTCGCTGCCCCAAGACTGGAGAGTCTCCTGTTCCTCCTCCAGGTAGCCAACTGTGGCTTCTCTCAGTCCCCCAGAAGCAGTGGGTCTTAGCCTGGGTCCTGGGAGCAAAAGGCCACTGCCCCTCTACAAGCCACTTCAGGCTTCTGCTTCTCAGGAGAGCAGTGTCTGGGAGTGCTCAGGGTCCCATGCCCCTGCACCTCCAAGAGGGCCTTCACCCTGCTCCATCTTTTGGGGAGCCAGTGGGAAAGAGCTGGAGAGCGACAAGACTTTTCAGAACCTTCCATGGTCTATGTCCAGTTCTTCAGGAGTACAAAAAACGCTGTAACATGCTTACTCATAAATGTCTCTGCATGTGCACAAGCATATCAGTAGATGAGTAGCATCTCAGAAGTGGAATTCCTGGTTCGAATGGCATGCTCACTTTTTACATTTTAATTCAAATTCACATCTTGCACTCCAACAAAAATTAGACCAACTTACATCCTCAAAGAGTGCATTAACATTCCCATTTTCTTATCCATACTTGGTAATCCTGTGTATTAAGATCCTTCTAATATTTGCTAACTTTATAGGAAAGGGACAGTTTCACGGCTCTTGATTTGCAAACTGGCAGTGTGTGTGTGTGTTTATTTCAGGGGTACTTAGTCTTTGTTCATTTTATTGGGTTAATCTCATATTTATTTGGAAAAGTTCTTTACATTTTAAAGAAGTTAGGTCTTTTTCTATGAATTACAGTTTTCTTCCTATTTTGCCATTTGTCTTTTAACATTGTTCATGAGGTTTGCTCCTGTTCATAAATGTTCATTTGTATGTATTTAAATCATTTCTTTCATGCTTTCAGAGTTTCATGCCCTGCTTTAAAAAAACGTATTCCACTCTAAATTATATTTTAAAAATCTTAGTGAAACTTTTGTATGTCATAAAATTAAATTGTATGCAACTGTTAAACTCAGTAAGACAAATCTACAGGTACTACCACAGAAGTAAGTCTATTATGTATTCAGTTTTTTAAAAAATCTTTACCTGCACTATTTCATTTAAGCCTTACAACGCTCTATAAAGTCGGTATTGTTATTTTCCCAATTTCACTAATAAGGAAACTGAATTACAGAGATGTTGTGTATCTTTGAACTTGCCCAAAGCCTCATCATTAGTGGAGGAGACAAAATTTGCTCCAGGCTGACTGACTCCTAAGCCCAAATATCTGGGTCTATACATGGAATATGAAGAAACTGGTATGGCTCCTTCCAGCAGTTTTTTGTTCTTTTTTTTTTTTTTTTAAGATTTTATTTATTTATTTGACAGAAAGACACAGCGAGAGAGGGAACACAAGCAGCGGGAGTGGGAGAGGGAGAAGCAGGCTTCCCGCTGAGCAGGGAGCCCAATGTGGGGCTTGATCCCAGGACCCTGGGATCATGACCTGAGCTGAAGGCAGGCACTTAACCACTGAGCCACCCAGGTGCCCCTGTTTTCTATTCTTGAGTAGAATTCAGCAACTAGGAAGAAATCTCTTCTGAGTTTGTTTGTTTTTCTTTGCTTCCTTATTTGTTTTTCCTGGAATGAGCCTGTATTGCTTTTATAATGATTATTTAAAAAAAAAAAACCAAACCACCTGACATTAGAGAAAAATCTATTGTGTCTCTCGAAAAGGACAGTTTTAGTACTAACTATTCTCCAAACCTCTTTGAACCTGGAAGATAGTTTTGGAGAGCATCTTGAAGAACTAGTGGGTTTTTTTAAATAATACCTTTGGGAGAAGGAACTAAAACAGATTCATTTTCCCAGGTCCCTTCACTTCGCTGACAGCTGTGTTCCCAGGACCACTACCCTCAGTAAATAATGCTGAAAGCAATGCCACTTTACTATTTATTAAGGATGTAATGTATGTTTTCATTAATATTTTAACCTTGACCCTTTTCAGTGACTTGTGCAAGGGAAAAGACTTTGTCATTGATATAATTTACCTTTTTAATGAATTAAATGATTATCTGACATTTGCAACATCCCATTGAAGCAGAGGAGTCTACATTTTATTACCAAGTTATATAGGTTGCAGGGGGACCCATCCCCCCCTCCCCCCATCTGACTCTCCATGTCTGGTATTGATGTGTATCACTGCAGGCCAGTGCCTTCTCCTGCTCTCGTATATCCCCGCTCAGCCTAAAAAATTTCATATACATTAACTGCTGCAAAGTGTTTATGCCAACAAAATCCAGAGCGAGGGTTAATTACTGGGGGAAGTCCCTTTCCCTGGGCAATCTGCACATTTATTAAAAAATCCTTATGGCGGTTCGTGCAAGCACAAGGCTTTTGAAGCTTTTTGTAAAGGGCTTATTCATCTGCATTGATTAATCCCACATAATTAGACTCAGTTCAAGGTCACTAAGAACAGTGATACGTTTCTACAGAAACATTCATATTATTTTTACCTACCACCCATTTCTTTTCCTTCTTTCTTTTTTAAATTAACAATTGTTGCATGCCCTTTGGACTGGAGAAACTTCATAGCAGTGTCCATGGTTCCAAGAGTAAGAGTTTAGTTTAAAAATCTGTGGCATTTACTTCTTCATCAAATAATTATTAAGAACCTACTCTGTGCCAAGTCTTGAGAAATTTTTTTTAAATAATAATAAATAAATAAGATGTAGTCTCTTCCCCGAAAAGAGCTTTATAACCTATCAGAGACCAGAGGCCAGTAAGATATTATTGCGATGCGGGACAACTGGGGCTTATAAATGGAGGTAAAACCAAACTCCATGGAACCAATCAGGACACAAAGAAACCTGAGAAATTTTCTTCACATGAACTGCACATTCCATGGCAAGAAACCCAAAAGAAAAATCTTTCACTCAGAAGGTAAGTAGGTGCACAAGGTCATTCCCTTGGCGACTTCAAACCTCTCTTCATTCACCTTCAAATTATGTTTCTATGCCAGGCCATCCACTGCATATACACAATCACATATATCCCACTATTTCAAACCTAAGGATTTGTGAGGCAATTACTATTCTATTTTCATATAAGAAAGCTCATACAGAGGTCAGTTTCCTCAAAGCCACACAGATGGGAAAAAACTGGATTAGAATATGAACCTAGTGGTGCCTGGGTGGCTCAGTCAATTAAGCATCTGCCTTCGGCTCAGATTGTGATCCCAGGGGTCCTGGGATCGAACCCCACTTCGGGCTCCCTGCTCATCAGGGAGCCTGCTTCTTCCTCTCCCTGTCCCCCGCTTGTGCTCTCTCTTGCTATCTCTGTCTCTCTCTTTCAAATAAATAAATAAAATCTTAAAAAATATATATATATGAACCTAATTTTCCTGCCTCAAGACCATTGATTATCTTATGGCACCAGGATTGTGAGCTCTACCACTATTGCAGCTTTTGTCTGAATCTTTTGTATGAATGTCCCTGTTGGTTAAGATGGAGAGAACATAAAATTATAGCTGGAAGACATCCCAAGGGCTGGTTTCCTCTAAAATCCAGTCTCCCAAGGTCGAGAATATTTCCTTTTATTTATTTGTGGGCAAAATGTTTTGCTTATTCACTCAATATTGAACCTAGTTACACCACAGAGATAAACCAATTTTCCAAATGACCATAGAAGTTTAAGTATTAATTGAAATATAAATCAATAAGGCTATTCTTTATCTTAATTTCTTTCAGTTTTTGATATACCAGTCTCATAATCATGACCCATTTGGAGAGCCTAAACCTCAGAACATCCAGCAAGAAACAAAGGGCTTTGCATTAACTGTTCTATTTCTGGTTTCTTTTACATTCATTCTAAAACATTTTTTATCCTGAAACTGTTTGCTAATCTGATGTGTCTATATAATTAAATGGCATAGCCAGTATTCAAATAACTAGATGTAGGTATCACAAGCTAACACTACTGCATCCTGAAAGACAAATCAGCCATGTAGAGAAATGGCCCACACCAAAATGGTGAAGCAGGTGTCTCTGATTGTTTTGGCACTTTTCCCACATCAAAACAAGAGCAGAAAGAAACTATAATCTAATTGACTAAACTGTAATAATAATTTCTACGATTTATTGAGTACCTTTATACTGTATTGCTTATCTATCACTACTTAACAAATTACCCCAAAGCTCTGCAACTTAAGACAACAAACCAGGGCGCCTGGGTGGCCCAGTTGGTTAAGTGTTTGCCTTCAGCTCAGGTTGTGGTCCCAGGGTTCTAGGACCAAGCCCTACATTGGGCTTCCTGCTCAGTGGGAAGCCTGCTTCTCCGTCTCCTTCTGCCGCTCGCCCTGCTCATTCTTTCTCTCTCTCTCTCAAATAAATAAATAAAATCTTTTTTAAAAATTTAAGAAAAAGACAACAAACTGATATTATCTCATAATTTCTGTGGATCATAAATTCAGAAAGGGCTTATTTAGGGGATTCTGCTAAGGATCTCTCAAGAGGTTGCAGGCATCCATTTCCAATATGGCTCACTGATATAGCTATTGGCAGGAACTATGGGTTCCCATACTTGGATCTCTCCATGAGGGTTATTTGAGTGTCCTCTAACTTCCTCCTTAGCAAGTGACCCAAGAAGGCAAGATGGAAGATACAATGTCTTTTATGATCTAGCCTCAGAAATCATACCCCACTATGACCACAATATCCTAGAGTTTTACACATATCAGCCCTACTGAGTATCAGAGGGGCTACATAAAAACATGAATACCAGGAAGTAGGATAACTGGCACCACCATGCAATCTGCATACCACACATACTTAGCACTTCACAAGAACTACTTCTTTTGATCCCAGTACAGCCCCGTGAGATAAGATCCTTACAAATATGATATCCATTTATAGATATGGAAACTACAATCAGAAAAGTATGATAATGAACTCAAAGTCTCTAGGTAGCATGTGTTAGAATTAGGCCAGCCAGGTTTCCTTGGAGTACTTAACCATGGACTTTCTACCTCAAGATACAAACCTAGGGGCACCTAGGTAACTCAATTCGTTAAGCAGCTATCTCTGGGTTTCCACTCAGGTCATGATCTCAGGGTCATGAGATGGAGCCGCACCTCAGGCTCCACACTCAGCATGGAGTCTGCTTGAGATTCTCTCCCTCTCCCTCAACCCCTCCCCCACTCTCTCTTTCAAATAAAATAAATTAATTAAATCTTTAAAGATACATACCTCGAAGGACATGAGTGTAGCATTGCTGGTGAAAAGCTGAAAACCATTCTCTGGAGTTGCAAAATAATTCTGGAATCTCTGTGGAAGTGAAGGTCAAACAGAGGAAAGCCAGAATGCAAGTGCAGGTGAGTGCTGTTTCCACACTGCTCTCAGAGAGGACAAAGGCTCTCTATAAATGAAAGAGGACCCTTCTGTTCCTTGCCCATATCCTGCAAGTGTAGCCCAAATCCCTACACCTGGATTCCAGTTCATCTAGATAAAGCTGCACTCCAGAAAACAATGCTCAGGATGATGGACTTAAGTGTTCAAAAACCAATAAAGGAGAATCTCCCACTGTAAATTAATACATTAAGATTATCTATCTATCAGTTTGGGCAATGTAGGGGGGGCACAAACCTAAGGATGAGATCTCACTGGTTGACTTGGCCAAGGTCATTCTCCTCTGAAGCTGCCAACTAGCCAGATTTCAAAACTCCCTCTTCTACTTTAATAAAAACAGAGAGCTCTAGAAATACTTGCTCACTTTTAATCATTTTGTAATCATACCTCCAAAATTATGTTTCTAGTTTCATGGAGTACCAGTACCCAAGAACTAGAGAGTAATGACTGCATTCAAAATTGACAGGAAGAATATCCCATCCTAAAACCACATCAGCATCTTTCTAGGAACAATTCTCCCTTATTTGGGCTTAAGAAATTTCATTTTTAAAAAGTAGTTATGCTCAACACCCAAAGAACAAAGAATCCAATCAAGAAATGGGCAGAAGACATGAACAGACATTTTTCCAAAGAAGACATCCAAATGGCCAACAGACACATGAAAAAGTGCTCAATATCGCTCGGCATCAGGGAACTCCAAATCAAAATCTCAATGAGATACCACCTCACACCAGTCAGAATGGCTAAAATTAACAAGTCAGGAAACGACAGATGTTGGCGGGGATGCGGAGAAAGGGGAACCCTCCTCCACTGTTGGTGGGAATGCAAGCTGGTGCAGCCACTCTGGAAAACTGTATGGAGGTTCCTCAAAAAGTTGAAAATAGAGCTACCATATGATCCAGCAATTGCACTACTGGGTATTTACCCCAAAGATACAAAAGTAGGGATCCGAAGGGCTACGTGCACCCCGATGTTTATAGCAGCAATGTCCACAATAGCCAAACTGTGGAAAGAGCCAAGATGTCCATCGACAGATGACTGGATAAAGAAGATGTCGTATATATATACAATGGAATA
>NW_023270265.1:7778325-7849588 GCF_011800145.1 Mirounga leonina | reverse complement strand
CTGGGTGATAGACACTGGGGAGGGTATGTGCTCTGGTAAGCGCTGTGAATTGTGCAAGACTGTTGAATCTCAGATCTGTACCTCTGAAACAAATAATGCAATATATGTTAAGAAAAAAAAAAAAGAAGAAGAAGAAGGTAGCGGGAGGGGAAGAGTGAAGCGGGGGAAATCGGAGGGGTAGACGAACCATGAGAGACGATGGACTCTGAAAAACAAACAGGGTTCTGGAGGGGAAGGGGGTGGGAGGATGGGTTAGCCTGGTGGTAGGTATTGAGGAGGGCACATTCTGCATGGAGCCCTGGGTGTTATGCACAAACAATGAATCATGGAACACTTCATCTAAAACTAATGATGTAATGTATGGGGATTAACATAAGAATTAAAAAAAAAAAGAAATTAAAAAAAAGAATAAATACAAATAAATTTTTCCTTGGAGAAAAAAAAATAAAAATAAAAAAAGTAGTTATGAACTTCAGCACCAAATCCAATTTTACTTAGAAACCTAATCTCTGCCACTTTATAAATAACAACCAAATGAGTAATACAAATGCAAAATTAAACTGCAGAGGAGGACCAGTGGCTGGAGGGGAAAAAATCCTCCCAGGATTGGTTTATCTCCTAGGTAATGAAGATGCCAGCCTGGTGCCCAGATGAGTTTGTTCTCTTCTAAGCCATGGGGAAAGACATGAAGAGAATTGAGGGCACAGCTGTGGAATGCATCCTGAAGCCCATACACTTGGGTTCCCAAGGCTGTTCCCAGGCTTTCGCACAATAATGTTTGATTACTACAGTAACTGATGACTGTTTTTATTTGCGTTTCCCATGGTGCTGCTACATTAGGCATCCTCAGCTTGCTGCTGAAAATCTTTAATGTGTAACTGCTATTTTCCGTAACAATGAAGCTAACCTTGCAGGGATCAGGTCCTGGAGAAGCAGATTTTCAGAAACAATCTAATATTTTCACAGCAGTGTCTATCTGCAGGGTTCTTTTTTAAAGTTTAGGGAGGTAGCTCTGGAGTTAGGAGTATGGAATTAGAGTATGAGCTACACTATGTCACTGGGACAGACACAAAAGCAGTCAAGGTCTCCATTTGTTCCCATGTGATCATATCCTCATGCAGTGGGGAACACTGGTCGTCAGGATATGTCTGAGCCCAGCAGTGGCCAAACTGGGTTTCCTCAGATATCCAAAAGGTTAAATACACAAAGTATAAAAATAAAATCCTGTACTTAATACCCCTCCCCTGCCAAAAAAAAAAAAATCTGCTTAAAGAAAAAATGTGAGTGTGGATCAACAGCATGATGTAACTACCAAAATTCATGCCAAAAACACTTGGTAGAGCCTACTGCCTATGAAGAGAGGTGTTAATGCCCTAGACCACCTCCCCTCCTCTGTACCGCATGCATTGCTCTTCTCACTTCAGTGTAGCAAGGGCATTCATGTCATAGCTTTCCCCACCACCCTCATTCAAGTGGCTTTTAGGAAGATCTTTTCATGCTAAACTTCCTGAGGTCTTGAGGGTCTGAAGATTTTTTTCACACACCATGATAGTTTAATACAATGTACAACACTAATTCAAAATTCTTTTCCTCAGGAGGTAAAAATATTTCTTAGTTCTCTCTTTGTATCTAGTGTTACTGGCAAAAAAGTCTGATGTCCTAGAAGACTCAAAAAAAGATTGATGATCTTGATTACACAAAAACTGAAACAAAAAAACTTTCAGGAAGATTGTCATTATTTTATATTTCTGTAATTTTTTAAAATGCCTAGCTTAGTAGATGGCTGTTTCTGTGTTCTTTCTGTTGCAATTTCACATGTCATGTGACCAGCGGAAAATTCCATTATAGACTCATAATAACAGTGGAAAAGCAAATAATATCTTGGTATTCTGAAAATACCTTTTACTTCATATGCTGCCTGAAGTAGTCTTGGGGAACCCTCAGGCTCCCCAGGCTATGCTTTGAGAACTGCTGATACAAAACGTTTCTAAAACTAGAGAAGAAAATGTCCAACAATGTTATTTTAAATTGAGCTAGTGAAATGAACAGACCATTCAAGGAAATGGCTCTTGGACATAGGAAATGTTCAAGCTTACTCATATTAAAAGAAAGACCAACTAAAATTAGGCCAAGACTCCATTTATCAAAAGAAAAAAGTGTTTTCTTTCTTTTTTTTTTATTATGTTCAATTAGCCAATATATAATACATCATTAGTTTTTTGATGTAGTGTTCAACGATTCATTAGAGAAGTTTAACAACATATTTTGTTGGCGAGACTGTGGAGAAACCCAATAGCAATAAGAACCTTAGCACTCAGATTATGAGTTCTAAACACCATTTCTCTAGAAAGGAAGTTAAATATCTTCAAGAAATAGCTGATTTCCAGTCCAGAGCAGAAATATACAAGATGAGTTTAGAACATTTTGTTGTACCTAATGAAAATGGAACTGTCAAAGAATATTAGAATCATGTCTAAAGGGCTCAAGAGCCAAGCTGAGGAGTTGTATCAAATATGGTATGACTTCAGCATCAATAAGGATAATATCCACAGTGGATTATGATACATAAAATATGTTTAAATCCATGACTTCATAAAAATACTACAAAATAATAATAATAGGTGAACTTTGAAAGATGATAGCAAACCAAGTCATTTTTAAAACTAATAAAGCAAAAGACTAAAGCATTTATTTTGCCTTTCCTATAAGAACTACACCAATGGATTACCAAATAGTAAATGAAGGGAATTTTCTTTTTATAGAAATATTTCAGCTAATAAATGAAGAAGGAATGATAGAATTCCACCATTTTGCAATCCTGAAGAAATTGATTGATCTAGGCACTGATTCATTGTCAACAACTTCAAGATGACAAAAAGACAAACAGATACTATGTTTCTCCTGTGGACAACACCAGCAATAAAGCATTCTTGTTGGAAAAAACAACTAAACAGAATCAAAGGAAGCCTCAAAATTTGATCACCTATTTTCCAAGTTGGTTGGAAATATCTGCTCATCTGGTAGAGTCAGAGACTTACACAGTTTATGTGACATTTTCCAGGGAGCTGTGTCCCATAAATCCATAGATCTCAGGCTTACTTACCTTAAATAATCCCAGACAACTGAACATCCTGCTAAACTCTCTTACTAGCAAAAACCATTAATTGTTTATCACATTTTCCATCAGCAGATTTACAAAAAGATTTACTGAGTCCATGCCTTCTTTCTTTCCCAGGGGCATCCCATGGGATAGAAAAGGCTTTAGACCTGCTGCCTAACCATTTACTTCCTTCATGCCCTACCAGGTAATAAGACAAATCATTGAAAGGTCACAAATGGTAACACACTGAAAGATCACAAGTAATAAAAGAAACAAATGAAACAAAATTAAAAAGCCAGAAATGAACCCATATCTATGTAAGAATTTTATATGTGCTGGGAATAATAACTAAAAATCAATGGGGGAAACAATGGATTGTTTAATAATAGTGTTGAGAAGATGGAGTCATTGTGGTAGTCATACTACAGGATGGTTCCCAATGTTACCTACCTCCTGGTATTCACACTTGTGAGTCCTCTCCCACGCTGGGTCACAGCTGGTGTGTGTAACCAATAGCATATGGCATAGCTGACAAAATATTTCCAAGGTTAGGTTATGAATGACTGTGCCTTCCATCCTGAGTTCTCTCCCTCTTTTTTTCCCTCTCTCCTTCATTTCTTGCTCTGGAGAAAACAGGCGGTCATGCTGTGAACAGTCCTCCAGAGAGATTTACATGACAAGGTTTTAATAAGCCTCCAGCCAATCGTCAGTGAGGAACTGAGACCTACCAACAATTATGTGAATGCGCTTAGACTCAGATTTCCCAGGCTGTGAAGTTACTGCAGCCCTGGCCAGCAGGTTACCTGAAACCTGATACAGAACCACCTGGCTAAGCTGCTGCCATGTTCCCAACTCTGAGGATGTAAGATCATGTTTGTTGTCTTATCCCACTAAATTTTAGGGTGGTTTGTTGTGTAGTGACAAATAACTAATACAGATTTGGGTACCAAAAGTAAGATGTGCCATAACAAAAGCCTATATGGGAGAGATGGTGGGCAGAAACTGGACAGATAAAGGACTTTGAAGACAGCATTGGTAAAAGTATAAATTGACTAATTGGACTGTTTGTAAAATTTTGGACTTTAAGCAGTTTGCCAGTGAGGGCTTAAAAGAAAATGAGGAACATCTTACTGAATACTGGAGGAAAGGAGATCCTCATGATCTCCTGACAGAAAGCTGGACAACAGTAACCAGAAGTAATGTGGAAGTTAGAAATATACTTTGTGCACTAGATGATCTAGCTAAGGAGATTTCCATCCAAACTGGTGAAAATGCCACAGAAATGCTGCTTAGAGTAAAATCTGGGAGGGCGGAGATTACCTGAAGCAAGGACCATTATACAAAAGAACCAGAACTTGCTAGTTTCAAAGGTTCCCAGCCCCACCAAATGGCAAACAATCCTAAATCTAGGAAATAGCTCTGAGCATAGATAAAATCCAGGACACTCTCAGTGAAGCTGAAGCTGAGGGAGTGAGCAATATCAAAGAAATATCAATAGAAATATCAAAGGTGGTGCCTCAGAGGGTCATTCTGCAGGACAAAAGAGCTCTTCAAGTTTCAAGGGTGTGACTCACAAATCCTTTAATTCAAATAGCAGAGCTTCTAAGAAGCTTAAGAGCCCCAGAAGCCCAAAGTAGAATAGGGCTTACCTTGAAGAGATTTGTCAGCATGCTTTTGTCTAATGGCCTGAATTCCAGAAAGTACGCACGCACGGGAGACCCACGAAGTTTTTAAGAGAATGTTAGATGCAAAAACATCTACCACCTGGACTGAAAGGGACAGAGACAGCACAAAAGGAAACAGCACCTCAAGGTCCCCAAAATCTACAACCAGGAGACAGCCTGAGGACACTACTCAGGTGCAAACATGGGCTACCTTTATAAAAATGAATGCACAACTCAGGGAGTGGAATTGAGAGCCCAGAGAGTGTAGCCAAAACTGTGAAGGATAATGAATAACTCCTTAGCAGAAGTATAACTAAGCTCTAAAACAGGAACCTCCTGCATTCACCCAGCTATATTTCATAATTAACTAGATCCAGTGACTCTTAGTGGCTCCCATTTTTCCCCCTTTTTAAAGATTTATTTATTTAAGAGAGAGAGTGGGGAGGAGGGGCAGAGGGAGAAGGAGAGAGAACCTGAAACAGACTCTGTGCTGAGTGCAGAGCCCCATGTGGGGCTTGATCTTAGAACCCTGAAATGATGACCTGAGCCCAAACCAAGAGTTGGACACTTAACTGACTGTACCACCCAGGCACCCTGCCCCTCTTTTTAAATAGTAATGTCTACAGAGGTCACCCTATGCCTGTCCCACCCTGAGATCAAGAGAAATTCTACTCAAAATATCATACTGATGAGGGAGCAGAAGGCTAGCTGAAGACAAAGCACAAGCTGACACCCTGCAACCTCCCCCCACCCCCTACTCCTGGGTGGAATATGTGTGATATTCTGGCAGGACTCTCCCAACCATCTTCACGTTGATACCTTGCTAGAGGGGAAAACAACCTTAACTTGACAACGGCAAGGCCTCCGGTATCTTGTAGGTATCTTGTAGGTTGGTCCTCTTTAGCATATGAAAGCTCTTTTGAAACCTCCCTTTTCCTGGGCGCCTGGGTGGCTCAGTTGGTTAAGCGACTGCCTTCAGCTCAGGTCATGATCCTGGAGTCCCAGGATCGAGTCCCGCATCGGGCTCCCTGCTTGGCGGAGAGTCTGCTTCTCCCTCTGACCCTAACCCCTCTCATATGCTCTCTCTCATTCTCTCTCTCTCAAATAAATAAATAAAATCTTTAAAAAAAAAAAAAAAAAGAAACCTCCCTTATCCTTACTTCCCCCAACTCCAGAGTATATAATCACTACTCCTCAAGACCCTGGTGCGGCAGCTCTTTCTGCCTGCGGGCCCTGTCCCCGTGCTTTAATAAAACCACCATTTTGCACCAAAGACGTCTCAAGAATTCTTTCTTGGTCGTCGGCTCCGGACCGCACCTCACCGAATCTCACCTATATTCCAAAACCACATCAATACTTAACGGACTACACCAAGGAGCCTCATACTCCCTTGGGCCTGACTTAAATGGTAAGATCCTGAACTTTGAGCTGATGCTCAGATAACATCAAGCAATAGCAAAAATGAGCTAAGTCAGAACCCCTAAACATTACTAGTAAAGAAAACATTTTTGAGGGGAAAATGGTGAAACTTGGTGAAATTAAAGATGTTCATACCTACAATTTTAGCTATCTTATTCCTCAGTAGGGAAACTCTCACCTGGGAACGTAAGAAGTCATGTGCGAGGATGTTCCTTAAAATATTGCTTATGCTGGGCGCCTGGGTGGCTCAGTTGTTTAAGCGACTGCCTTCGGCTCAGGTCATGATCCTGGAGTCCCGGGATCGAGTCCCACATCGGGCTCCCTGCTCGGTGGGGGGTCTGCTTCGTCCTCTGACCCTATCCCCACTCATGTGTTCTCTCTCTCTCATTCTCTCTCTCTCAAATAAATAAATAAAATCTTTAAAATATATATATTGCTTATGCTAACTAAGTTTGAAGCAACCTAGATACCATCCACAGAGGAATGAAAAATGAAAGTGTGGGGAAGATACTTGATAGAAGATGATGGAATAGAATAAGCTAGAAGTTTACAAACAGCAACAATATTGAATCTTTTCAACAACAGGATTGATTGAATAAATGAAGCAAAATGAGTTTTACAACACAGCACCATTTATATAAAGTAAAAAGACACACTTGCCAAACAAAACTGTATGGTTTTCACTGATAGCCCCTCTTAAGTACAGATATTAAATGTTCTTGAGTGGGTACCTATGGAAGGTATAGAGAAGAACATAAAGAAAAGAAGTTGTATGCTAATGAATCATGAAAAATCCAATTAACTCAATTGTTCATGCCTGAGGTTCACACACATGCACACACACAAACAGGTATGGAGAAAGGAAGAAGCAAACCAACCAAGAGACAAGAGGGGGGGAAGGGAGGGAGAGAAGAAGAAGAAAAAGAAGGGAAGAAAGGCAAATTAGCTAAAAGGTGTGTACTAGTTTTAGCTAAAGAGCCTAGAGATCACTGAGAGGCATCAGCAACTCCAGCTAGCTCGAGTTGCCAGCACTGTAGGTTAGCTAGCTCTTTTCCATTCCTGTGATCTGCTGTACCATGAGAAAGTGTCAGGAATTATGAGGACCTCAAGCTGAAGAAAAGGTCTAACTTAGTTTTGTTTGTTGTTTTTCTGGCTCATTAATGGAAAGAAGTAGTACTATAAGGAGTCCAAGGTATTGTTCTACTGAAGGAAAAACGTTAGGGAACTTACATGTCCAATCAAGTTTCCTGGAATAGGGGTGTCTTGAGCCTCCCAGGAAATTGACCTCACACTGTCTGTGGAGTATTGAGCCATTTGGGGGTCTTTGGCTCCTGAATCCCTTTTCAGTGCATCAAATTCCCTTTGAAAACAGGTCTGAAGGCATTTTAAAAGCTACTAATGAGATAAAATTCATATCACACTCAGAAATTGTGTTTCATTAACACACTCTGAAAATGCTACTATTAGCCATATTTATGTCTTATTAGCAGTAAAAAAAAAAAAAAAAGCATTAAGTGGCTTCCTTGGGCAGCCAGTGGTACTGCTAGTTTGTCTATTGCCCATATTAATTATGAAGCCATCTTTCAAAGGGCAGCATGACAAGCTGGCTGAAGATGAATAGAAATCTGAGATTGTTTTTCTATTTCTCTCAGCCCTTTTTCCACTGAAACCTTGATGGTACTTGGATAAATGATATGTGAGAGCCACCATTTCTGAGAACCTTAATGAGACCATTAAAGCCCAGGAGAGGACAAAGTGTTGGGTGTTAACACAAAGCAGGCCAAGAGACATGGTTCGTGCCTACTGAAAAGGCAAAAACCCATTGCTTGCTCAGGAAGCCAGGTGTGAGAAAGGAATTTAGTATCCATCTGGACATTTAAATCTTTTTTTTTTTTTTAAGATTTTATTTATTTGCGAGAGAGAGGATGAGAGACAGAGAGCATGAGAGGGAGGAGGGTCAGAGGGAGCAGCAGACTCCCTGCTGAGCAGGGAGCCCGATGCGGGACTCGATCCCGGGACTCCAGGATCATGACCTGAGCCGAAGGCAGTCGCTTAACCAACTGTGCCCCCATCTGGACATTTAAATCTTAAAATAATATGGAGGAGGAAATTCAAAGAATCAAAAATGAAGAGAGCAACAGATGCCAAACTGACTAAAAGTCAACCATCATAAAAAGCCAACCCCTTGGCTCAAGATACAATTCCAGCTTTCTAATTTATTCAGCTCAAAATGCTGAGTTTCCAAGAAGGTGGAGGGAGTGATCACAGATTTCTTACCTACACTTTTGTAGACTATAATTCAGATGGCCATGCCCTATTATGATGAGTAAGGTCAAAGAAACTTGACACTACGATAAGCACAAATAATAAAACTGTCTTTTTGAAAACCAAAGTCCTATTACAGTGGAGTATATTCTTTGCCTTGCTGGAAAGCACAGCCTTAGTCCTTCCTGGAGGAATTATAATTTCTTAAGCACGTATGTAAGGAGAGGCCAAAAATCACCATGGTAAATAGAGTGGGTAAGAGTGAGCACTCAGTCCAGGAAATTAAATGCAAGTGGTCGGTGAAGGATACTCCATGGCCACTGACAGATGGCCAACTTTCCCCATACCCAGAAAAGGTAGACGGTGCTAAAAGGCCTCCAGTGAATCCTCTGCCTCAGAGTTTAACAGAAGGAAGGGGGTGAGCAGATGTTATCATAGTAAGCATTCCCCGTGGTGGCCAGGACAAAATACTTAAGGAGTCAGAATCATATCACCAGAGGTGATTAAGAAATTCATTGTGAGCAGATGGATGTAACAGCTACTGTAAAGGGCAAGAGATTTTTATAGATATTAAGGGAAAGACTCTATAGTTTTCTGATGCCCTGATTCCATACAGGTTCCAAAACCAGGTCTGCTCAGTCCTTAATGGGCTATAGCATCCCTAGGACGCAGTTGAAGGCACAGGATAAAGCACTGGCTCTTGGGTCCCTAGACCTACCTTACTTGAACTGTCTTTCTGCAATTTAATTTATGAACACTTCAGCTTTCACCTGTGCAGAATAAGAATAGTCACGCCCACTTAGCAGGATTATTTTGAGGATGCCTATGACAAATGTAAAAGAGAACTTAACCCAGTTCCTGCCATGTGATATGACTTCAGTTGAACTGGCACTATTTTTTTATTATTATTATTACCATCAGTTGTTAGTACCCACATGTTGACATTTCCGTAACATGCTTGAGATCAATGATCATATTACTGAAACTTGCAATTTGAATAATGAACACCTTTCTTAAGGACAATCATTACAGTATTTTGAGAGGACTGTCTATGTTTTGGAGTAATGGCATTTGTACTTGAGATGATCTTAACAAGAAAAAAATTACCAAAATCAAGTTAAAGGAAAAGGAAAGTCCAAGAAGTATATATAGAGAAGGGAAAAAAAATGAGCTATGCAAATTACTGTCATGCCCAAAACTACCAAAATTGACCTATGGATCTAGTGAACCACTTAGAATAAAAAGCACATAGAGTTTCTGTGAAGAGCATTTCTCTCGATGTGTATGTGTATGACTTACCTCATCTGTGCAGCAGGGTATGGATTCCCTGTGCAATTTGATCTTCTGCCTGGTATACAGCAAGTGAAAAACTGAAAAAGATTCAAGAGACTGTAGAGATGATTGGTGGAAAAAAAAGAGAAAAAGAAAGGACGGAAGGAAGGAAGGAAGGAAGGAAGGAAGGAAGGAAGAAAGGAAGAAAGAAAGAAAGAAAGAAAGAAAGAAAGAAAGAAAGAAAGAAAGAAAGAAAGAAAGAAAGAAAGAAAGAAAGAAAGAAAGAAAGAGAAAAGAAAAGAAAAGAAAAGGAAGGGAAAGGAAAGGAAAGGGGAAAGGAAAGAGGAAAGGAAAAAGAAAAGGAAAGGAAAAAGGAAAGGAAAGGGGAAAGAAAATGGGAAAGGAAAAGGGAGAGGGAAAGGGAAAGGAAAGAAAAGGAAAGGAAAGGGGAAAGGATCTGGAAAGGCAAAAGTAAAAATCCCTGGGACACAATAATAAAAATGTAAAAATACCTACCTAAAAGAAAGAAAAGATGCTCCTTCCTGTTAGAACTATTTCAGTGGAATTGCCCTGAATGAAGAAACACCGTGCTCTCCATGTTCTCATTTTTGTCCCTCTAAAAACAATGACAGCAGGTAGGCTAGTGTTACCTACATTTCACAGATGAGGAAATAAATGGAGCTTCAGTAAGCCGGTGGATAAAGTGGAGGAGCAAGGTGTGAAGCTCAGACTGACTACCCTGCCCTGTTTCTGCTATCTCATATGCTACACTCAGAGACTCAATGGATTCTCTTTCTCATGGGAATTTCAAGAATAGATTTCATCTCTGAGAGAGGCCGTTCTCTCTAGAGGGAGAATTAATGATCTTTTCCTCTGTCAGGATTCCTTCCAGCATTTGATTCCTCGCATATTCTTACTCTCTGAGCCTGGGCTACTGGTTGACCTACTTTGGAAGCAGAAGCAGCACCTGTAAGAGAGGAAGGAGTCAGCACTAGAATGTCATAAGTACTTCTGGGTTTTAATGAGGTAAATATAAAACCAAGATTCTGAATATCATGACAATATCACACCACATTGCCGAAGGGGTTATGAAACATGTAGATGGATTGACACTGTTGTTAAAACAAGCTTAAAAATAGAAAGCATATAACTATATGTCAATAACAGCTTTGAAATCAGCTTAATCTCAGTGCACAGCCACAGCCTATAAAACAGTTTGACCCAGATGAATCCTTAGTAAATATTTTTGGGAACTAAATAGCTCTACACCAAGTGATGTTTTTTGGGATGTCTTTCCCTGCTGTCTGTCCTTCATACGTGCCTGGGTTCAAATCAAGGCCCTGCCATTTCTCAACCTTACTGTTCCCCATTCTCTTCATCCACAGATAAAAATAAGAGGACCTACCTCGTAAGTTATTTACAGGCATAAATAAAAACACGTTCGTATAAGACTTCAATGATGTTGGCATATATCATGCCATGTTAACTACTACTATCAGTTATTCTCATGGATGCCCCACCCTTGAAATTCTTCTCTCTCTCTCTCTTCAGCTTCACTTATTACATGCCTCAACTGCCAGATCAATCTAATCCAAATTCTAAGAGCAAACTTGGCCTTGAGTACCATTGCCCATCACCACAGAAGTCAGTGCCACCTGCTGCTAGTTCAGCTGGAAACTTTGGTACCGGTTCCAATGGCTGGAAGTATTAGTTTCCTAACACCTGCCATACAAGGTACCATAATCTGGGGGGCTTGAAATAACAGAAATTTATTCTTTCACAATTTAATAGGCTAGAAGTCTGAAATCCGGGTGTCAGCAGAGCATGCTCCCTCTGAGACTCTGGGTTGAATCCAGAGTTCTCCCAGCTTCTGGGGGTGGCCATTGATTCATGGTGTTCATTGACTCATAAACACATCACTCCAATCTCTATCTCTGTGGTCACATGGCCTTCTATTTCTGTGTCTTTGACTTCATGTGGTATTTTCCTCTTTTTATAAGAATTTCAGTTATATTCAATTAGGACCCACCCTAACGACTTCATTTTAACTCCATTAAATTTGCAAAGAACCTACTTCTAAATAAGGTCACATTCACCAAGTACTAGGGGTTGGATGTTAGCATATCTTTTGAGGAGGTCACAATCCAACCCATAAACCAGGCTTCTTGCTCAGTACTCATGTAGGTAGTGTTTTTTTTTTTTTTCTTATACCTTCCATGCAACACACATGTAAACAAGATAGATAATGGTCCCTACTCTCATGGATATACCAGTCCCACAAGGGAAACAGACATTAAAGGAACAACTAATTAAGTTAGTAACTAACTACAACTGTAATGAGTATCAACAGTGTTATGAGAGCATATAACAAGGATCCCTAACTTAGTCCTTGGGAAAAGGAAGGCTTCCTGGAGAAGAAGAACTGGAAAATGAGCAGGAGCAAGCAAGGCAAATGGGATTGGGTGTGTTAGGCAGCAATTTAGTAAACAAGACATGTAGAGTTCCTGAAAGTGGGTCAGTGTGGCTGGAATAGAGAAACAAGGCCAGGGCGCAGAAAGTAACCAAACTTCCAAGACCACAAAATGGCTACGAAGAACTTGGTCCCGGGAGCAATGGCATCTGTGCAAGAATTTTAGGTAAAGTATTGTTACAGGTTGGTGTCAGTTACTATTTCTGCCAAATCAAACCTCTAACAAATTTTCATAGCTTCCTAACCCCCCTGTATAAGCAGGATACACAAGGGTGTCTGACAAGCTCTTCCAGATTCTGACCCGATGTTCTTTCCTATTTCATTCTTATCTTCATTATCATTGGTGTTGGCTCATTCCATCCACCCTGCCTTCATTTCTTCTTTCTGGTCTTCTCATTCATATCAGCCAGATTAGAATCACCAGGACACTTTCTGGACCTCAAGTAAGAGAAAGCATGGCACACTTGACTCAAAGGCCTTTACCTTTCCACATGACTAACTTCACTGAAGACAACTCAAAAGAAAAACCAAGCTAACTGGACCTGGAGATAAGTTTGTACACATACACACACTAACGTGGAGTTAGCCCTTCCTTCGACAGATTGTGAATGCAAAATATGAAAAACTGGAGAAATTAGGTTAAACCTCATGGTTGAACAAGATAAGCTCTCTTCATCTGATTGGAAATATCATGAAATTTTCCCTGTGAATTCCACAAAACTGATTTTTTAAAGCTTTATAATTTGGTGACACCAAGTATACACATTTGTGCCTTGATGTTCATTTTCTTTAAATGTTTGTTCTTATTAGCTTGGAAACCTACCAAAGTAAAATCTACTTCATTGGCAACTGTCAAACTAATGAAAGAGAAATTGCAGTGATTTATCCAAACATTTGATTCATTCATTCTGAGATCTGTTAAATCTTTCAAATGTAATGGAATCATATTAAATTCTGGATTCAAAAAAAAACAGCATAATACTTCATTCCACTCTCCAGTCTCATGCACAGTATTTCTTATTTAACCAGAAGTCATGAATACCAGGGATTTCATTTGAACTTGAGACCACCCAGTACCTCCTGGATTAATCCCTCCTAGCATTAAGCAAGAATATTAAATTAAGGAAAATGTCAGTCTCATAGCTTTACTAAATGTAATTTATAGTTTAACCATCATATTAAATCCTTTAATTGAAATTTGTAAAACAAATGGCAGTATTAGTAATTCCTTTATCAGCTTCTAATTCTCTGCCTGCTTAACACCAGTCTCTAACCCAGGGGAAATATAGTTCCCAAATGCAATCTTTGAACTTGGGGAAACGTCATGGCATCTTCACATTGCATGACCTTCATGTTCACTATTTCTGCAAGATAACACATTTTAATTTATCATACAAATGAGCTCATTTCCTTTTTGTGGTGCAAATGCATATTAACAGCGCCTTTGGAGCTTAATTTTATCTGGACTTCAGGCTTTCACTATAATCATACATAAAAAAGAACAATAGTCCAAATGGAGCAAGGAACAGGAAAACAATCAAAATGGCAACTAACGTGGTGGAAAGTCAAAAGTGAATGAGAAGTAATAGCAAAACTATAGAGTAAGAGAGAAGTACAGAGTGACAGAGACAATAAGGAAAAGCTGGAATTAGCTGAATATCATTATCGTCTGTCTCAATACATCCTTCTCAGTAAAGGCAGTTGTTTTTGTTTTTTATAATTGGTGCTTTCCAAATCTAAGTGTGCACTGGGCTTTCTCTGCTACCATGTGCCTATATATTTGACAATTTCTTCCTATCTGGAACAGAAAACTTGTCTAGATGTTTAAAGGCAAAACACCCTCTTTCATCCTTGAACCTCATGTCAATTAATTCTCTAAGAGAGAGAGAGCAGGCAGGATCAGGTCGAGGGAAGGGTCCGCCAGCCCGCAGTGTGTGAAGGAAACGGCTGCCTGGGAAATGGAAAAAGCTCGAGAAGAATCCACGTCCACCCACTTGCTTGAAGGAGCCAGGGCCAAAAAGGAAAAAGCTGCAGGAGTGGGGGAGGGGAGTCAGGAGGCATGAGAGGGCACAGGTTTGACCCTGACCCCTAGATGGTCATCAGGACTTGTAGCACCCATCCCCAGGAAGTTGCTGCATGGCGCCCACTCCAGTTCCCTTTCTGTGAGGGCAGGGGGTGGAAGCTCAGGAGTTGACTATACCCGCTGGCTGTCAAAAGGGGAAGTTCGAGGGAGAGGTGATACTGTCCCTGGCCTGGGACATTCAGGCTCTTTTGCAGAAGGTGCCTGGGGCTTTCCACCTGTCCCACCTGGCCTGTGAGTGTCCGTGTGAAACTACTTGCCATCTGCAGGAACTGTACAAACAGTGCTCTCCCGCCCCATGGTGGCGTGAAGACTCTCCGGGAGTATTGTGCTCAGTTTGTTACCGGTTACTATTTCTTTTGAATCAAACCACTAACAGATTCTCAGCTTCAAAATCCCCAGGTGATAAACAGATTCTGGGCCTCTTTGCGACCGCTCTCCCAGAGTCTGACCTAGTTTCTTTTCTATTTCATTGCCTTCCACATCATTGTTGGTGTCGGCTCATTTTCTGCCCCACGTTCATTGCCTCCCCCTAGGTGTTCTCATCCCTATCAGTCAGATTCAAATCACCGAGACATTATCTGGACCACAAGTGAGTGAAGGTGTGGAGCACTTGACTCAAGTGTACGAAGAAGCAATTCAAACCCCACGGTTATCGCTGGAAGACTAGAAAGCATTTTTGGAAATGTGCTTGAAACCAGAAGCTCAGTTGCACACTTGGGGCAGGGGTGGCAGGGAGAGATGAAGGGAACTGAGGTGTCCAGAGGTGGGAAAGTGGGCATGGGTACCCCTGCTGGTTGTCACCCTGACCCCAGCAACCCTTGTGCTTCTTCTGAGTATGCAGTGCTGCTAATGGGAAGGTGCTGGAACCAGTAGGGCAGGACCCTCCCCATTCAGCTTGCCCTACCCGTGGCCCCTTTCCACTCCCTGCAGGGGCTAGGCTTCCCTGGGCAGCAACCCAGTGCTACTTAACTTCGTTCCCGGGATTTCTGTAAACCCCATTCATGACTGTGCCTCTGTTGAATGCTGAGAAAAACACCCAAAATCTGCAACATCTGTTCAATGCCAAGGGAGAACCTCGCTCATTGCTGCTGCCACCTGCTATTCATCCACCAAGGGATCGGGGCAGCAACCCCTCCCTTCCCAGCCTCCCGATCCAGCCCCTTGACTTTCTCAAGCTTCCCTCCAGGTCCTACCGTACTTATTCAGTGGGAAGACCTTTAAATCTGTAAAACAAAACAAAGCATCTGCTGCTACTACCTTCATCTGACACAGCCTCCAATCTGAACGGCACGCTCCCCCGTATGTCAGCCTGACTTTATCTCCATCTTTCTTTTTTTTTTTTTTTTAAAGATTTTATTTACTTATTTGACAGAGAGAGACACAGCAAGAGAAGGAACACAAGCAGGGGGAGTGGCAGACAGAGGGAGAAGCAGGCTTCCCGCTGAGCGGGGAGCCCGATGCGAGGCTCGATCCCGGGATCCTGGGATCATGACCTGAGCTGAAGGCAGACGCTTAACGACTGAGCCACCCAGGTGCCCCTATCTCCATCTTTCTTTTTTGTCTTTCTGACAAACATCTGAGTTCCCCCTCTACTTAATTCCCTTGAACACATACCACTTTCTTCAGGATAGAGTTAAAAGTGAGTGCTCTGGGTCCTTTGTATCATCTGGTTCCACCTGCAGTGCAGCTAATTCTGGAGCTGAATGGCACCCTTCTCTGACTTAAAACATTTACATTTCCTTGGTCACTTCAGGCAGGGTCCCTGGAGTAGGGACGGAGACACAGGTCTTTGTTTCATATTGATTTTCTACGTTGGTTTCTTACAGCCTGTCTTTCAAGGAAGTGAGAGATCATGCCTTGTTTATCCTTGAGGCCCCAACAGCTAGCCCCGGCAGCCTTTAAAAATGCCTATCAAACTCGCATGAGCTGGTATTCAGCAGAGGGCCTTTTGATGATCCCCTCACGTTTCCACACCAAGAACCATTCTTCCCTGCCCACAGCCAAGAGTTACGCTCAGGCAAAACATAAGAATGTCCTTCTACATTCTCAGAATGAGTTGCCTATGCACTGAGGGAAGTTCTGAAAAATCAGGAGCAACCCTCACCTTTTTTCCTGTTGAGTGCTTGAATCCAAGTGACCTGGGGCCCAACCACAAGTTTCCAGAGTTCTCTTCACCATTTCTTGGGTCATCATGTAAAATTAGACACCTAGCAGCTTTTCCTGGTAAGCCAATGTTCCCAAGATCACTTTGCAGATGAGGCAAAACCAGAGCTATGATTGCTTACCTAATTTAGTACATTAGGGAAGGAAGGAAAAAGGAGAAAAATATAGAAAACCCAAGATAAGAGTTATTTCCAGTGAGAGTTATTTCTGGGTTTTTGTTTGGTTCTATTCTGTTTATTTTCTCCTTTTTGACATCTTGTTTAACAGAGAAGAAGGAAGCGATCACTTCTCAAGATCCCACAATGCGGTGGACCTTCTACCGGCACGTTCCTGAAATGATTTCATTTAGCTTCTCCTCAAAATGTATCTTCCTTGCAAGATAGGCAAGATGGCTAAACTAAGGTGAGGCCAGGAAAGGGATTTGCCTAAAATCACATAAATGGCAGATTCACAATTCTCAAATTCGGGTGTCTAGCTCCATAACTCATGCCCATTCCTCCAACTCACACACCATCTCACAACAGCTTCATTCTCTTGGAATGCTTCAGTCAACACATGGCCATTGCATGACCAGATTAAGTCACCCAGTGTGTGCTGCAGAGAAAGCCCATGGTACCCACCCCAACCCGGGAAGCCTGAGTTCTTCTTGTTCCGTCCACTGTGTGACCTTGAACTGTTCCAATGCTTTGTCTATCTCTCTCATTACATCTAAAAAATTCATTTCAATAACTGGATTGTCTCTAATGTCTTTTTGACTCTAACATCCTATGATTCCTTTATAGAAGTAGATGAGGCTATTTGAATAAATTAATATATTGGAAATCAAGACGCAATTCTTTCTAACTCTTCCCATAATATCCCTCCCTTGGAGAACTCAATTTCCAGGTCCCAGTGTTGTCATCACCATAGACATTACTGCTCTGACAATGCCATTTCATTCACCTTTAGAATTTGAAACCTGTCTACCATGAGTGCTTTTCAAAATTCACTCGCAGGCAAAGGTTAAAAAGTGGCTGCTGCATATAATGAATTTCTGAAGAGTATTCAGTCCCTGATCCTACTAATACAGGCACTGCTTCTCACCAATAAAGGGACGAGAATAATTGGAAGCAGAGTCCTTAAAAAACACACCACCCATTCATCCTTCATTTTGCAGCAGTCCTACTGCAATTGAACAGGAGCTTCTCATGCTTAAAGGAAACTCATTTAGCCTCTTCGTTCAGACTTGATCTTAAGGAGAGGAAACAATTAGTAGCTGTTTCGGTGTCAGCCAGAGCCCTCACTTGAGCTCCTCATCGCTAAGGTATACAGGTGCCCTGTGGGCCATTCTCTGCAAAGGAGGAAATTTGGGGCAGCTGTTTTTCTTTTATCGGCCATACGGTTCCCACAGTAAACTGAGCCATTTTCAATGATCTTAGTCCTGAGTTTCTATGGCATTAGCATCTTCTATGCCTATGTTCATTATCACCTCTGATGAAATTTCCAGAGAAGACTGTTTCACTGCAGTTCTTACAGTGTTTTCTCTGGAGATACCATTGAAGAAATTGATACTCCAAAAGGAGGAAAGGGAAACTATAACTTGAATGTGATAGAATTTGCATTAAACAGACACACACACAAACGCACACACATACCAGCAACAACAATACTATATATATTTTATAGCCATATTAATGAACAAAAATTCATTGAAATATATCTGGAAGGAGATACAACAAACTGATCACTGTAGTTTCCTCTAAGGAGTGAAGTAGCTGGGACACCAGTAGAGGGCACAGGAAAGAACACGATACGAACACAGTCTCCAATGTCTTAACATTTTACCAAAAATGAAAAAAAAATTTAACCCTAAAATAAAATAATTCAGTTTAAGGAAAATGAAAAGCATGTACTAGTCTCCTTTCCTCACCATAGTTAGGATGGTTCTTTGATTTCTGCAGCATTGATAGCCACGGAGAAGTTTACTCAGCTATCTGCCCTTTGGGGCATGGGGTCTTCTTCCTCCCACCCTCTGCCAGGAAAGTCAGATTGGCAACTTTAAAGAAAGTCCAATGACAATCTTACTTCATATCTGGTATAATAAAACATAAACAGGACAAATTCAGAATTGATTTGGGCTGAAATCATGAAGTGCCTTGTTCTCACCACCCTGTCCTTAGTCCTGTGCCCAGATGGAGGACCTCTTTCCAGGTATCTGGATTTCCTGCAGATGCCTGTGTTCCCTTCTACCACATTTAACACTCTCTCTGACTCTGGTGCCCCAATGCTAGTCTTTTAAATCCTTCCTAACCCCATGAAGACCACATTGCCACTCAGTATGGGGTAGTGGCCATTCCCTCAGCCATCTCTTCCAATCTTGTGACTCAGTAGACCCTTTCAGCTCAGAGTGTTAATATGGTAAACAAGTGTATCATAACAATTCTACAGTGCTCATCACAGCTAATGGGGAAATATTGAACACATTCCTCCTGAGGTTAGAAAGAAGACTAAATTGTCCATTATCACCAATTCTATTCAACATCATGCTGCAGTCATAGCCAGGGCAAGAATAAAAAATTAAAACACACAAACAAAAAACCCGCCAAATAATCCAATTTAAAGATGGGCAGAGGACCTGAATAGACATTTTTCCAAAGACATACAAATGGCCACAGACATATGAAAAGATGCTCAACATTACTAATCCTCAGGGAAAGGGAAATGCAAATCAAAACCACAATGAAATATCACTTCATACCAGTCAGAATGGCTAAGATCAAAAACACAAGCAACAACAAGTGTTGGTGAGGATGTTGAGGAAAAGGAACCCCCGTGCTCTGTTGGTGGGAATGCACACTGGGGCAGCCACTGTGGAAGACAGTACAGAGGTTCCTCAAAAAATTAAAAATAGAATTACCATATGATCCAGTAATTCCACTACTGAGTATTTATCCAAAGAAAACAAAAACACTAATTCAAAAAGATATATGCACCCCTATGTTTATTGCAGCATTATTTACAATAATCGAGATATGGAAGCAACCCACATGTCCATCCATAGATGAATAGATAAAGAAGACAAACAGAAAAACAGACTCTTAGGGCACCTGGGTGGCCCAGTTGGTTAAGCGACTGCCTTCGGCTCAGGTCATGATCCCGGAGTCCTGGGATCGAGTCCCCCATCGGGCTCCCTGCTCAGCGGGGAGTCTGCTTCTCCCTCTGCCCTTCCCCCCTCTCATGCTCTCTCTATCTCATTCTCTCTCTCAAATAAATAAATAAATAAAAATCTTAAAAAAAAAAAAAGAAAAAGAAAAACAGACTCTTAAATACAGAAAACAGTCTGGTGGTTGCCAGAGGGGAGGTGGGTGGGGATGGGTGAAATACCTGAAGGGGTTTAAGAGGACACTTATCGTGATGAGCACCGAGTAACATATAGAATTGTTGAATCACTATATTGTACACCTGAAACTAACATAACACTGTATGTTAATTATACTTAAGTTAAAAAAAGGAATAAAAGTTAAACCATAAAGATTTTTTAAAAATAAACAAATCTGTGATTATCTTAGATGATATGATATTGTATGTACACTAATCTAGAAACTAATCTACAGATGAATTATTGACATTAGATGTTAGCAATGGTTCTAGATATGAAATCAGCAGACAGCAGACAGAAATGGTTACATTTCCATATAGCAATGAAAAAGATATTATAAATATTTTTAAAGGTAACATTTACATTAGAATCAAAACTATAAAGCACCTAGGGAAAAAATTAGTAAGATTTTATAAGCCCAAGGAGAAAACTACAAACAGAAAATGAAGAACATTTATTATTTTTAAGTGACTTATAGGGTAATTGTGGGTATGTAATGTTTAAGAAAAAGAGGTTTCAGAGATGAGAGTGAAAATAATATTTTTCAAATAATAAGAATGTCATGGGAATCATCTACTAGCTAAATTTGATACAGCCTTTGCATAAGAGTCTCCAAAATTTCAAGAAAAAAACAGAAACTCAAGCTATTTACCTAAAACAGGTTGTGAATAATTAGTAAAAGTAATAGAAAATTTGTATACAATAAGGTGATAAACCAAACAAGCCAGACAGTAAAGACATCTACATTATTGTAGATTTGTCACCATATGGGACAAACATGAATCAGTTGGAGATTGTTTAAACTCTAATTATTTAAGTACAAATGGCATAGCAAAAAACAAACAAACTCTGAGCATAGTTTCTAACTTTTCCATCCGTTGAAAAACTTCTGTCTGTAAGTTTATTCAGCAACGTGAAGCAAGTTCTATACAAGCGTAACCTGCTGTAGACTAATAATAATCACAGGCAAATACACCATAACAAAGGCTACAGGGTTGAAACCCCTTCATATGTCTGCAGGCAGCTCATTCCTTTAGCCTTGTGTGACAAAGAGCTGCCTCCACAGTCCCTCTTATGGTTGACCACTCTGGTATTTTGCAACAGTTACTCTGTTTCTTTTCAGATTGTCTTTTATGTGGAGTATTTTAAATATGTGTACCAAGGTGGTGTTTCCTTTAAATAATCTAAGAAATGTAATGAGATGCCTTGCCCATTATAAACCTGTTCAATCTTGCAACAGGAGTGGAGTGCCATTTTAAAGATTTGAATATAGATTTTCAAAGATTCAGCAGAGAAACTCAAATGCAAAGGAGATGCCAAAGAGATTGTTCAATGTTGATGAAGTCCAAATGTGCCATTTTAACCACAATTTGGGAAAGTATTTTGGAATGTTTCAATAAAACAAGTGTTAATGGGGTGCCTGGGTGGCTCAGTCGGTTAAATGTCTGCCTTCAGCTCAGGTCATAATCCCAGGGTCCTGGGATAGAGCCCCGCGGGGGGGGGGGGGGGGGGGGGGGGTGCTCCCTGCTCAGCGCAGAGCCTGCTTCTCCCTCTGCCCCTCCCCCTGCCCCCATTGTGCTCTCTCTCTCTCTCAAATAAAATCTTTTAAAAAAATAAGAAAAAAAACAAGTGATAAAGAATCCTGTGTTAGAGTCCAAAATGGGTACTTCTTGTCATCTTTAGATTTATTTAAAAAGAACTGAAAGGAAATTTTGATAAAGTATTAATGAAATATACAATAATGGTGATAAAGATAAATGAAGGAATCAACAAAAATGATTCTTAAATTATACATCAAGAAGCAAAGAGTAGCGAAAAATGTTTTAGATTATACCAAGAGCAGTAAATGACTAAGAGAAAGACATAAATTTCAGATAAAAGAAATGGATTCTTGGATAACTTGAAAATGAAATTAATAAATAAGTGAAATATCTAAACCCATATTAAAAGATTTAAATTTCTTACCAATCTGATGCAAAATACTGACATGAACTAAGGTAATATAAAACTAATAATATGCCACTACAATCTAACATCAACAATAACTGGTTAATGGACCATTAATTTAAAGAGTATTTAAGATTAGTCACTGCCCAAGAAAATTTGAAGTGCTCTGAGATTTTATAGCTTATATATTAAAAAAAAAAAAAAAAAAAACTTGGGAGATATCCCAAAATGTCCCAAATTTGATAACAATCCTAAAAACGTACATGACGTTACCCATAATGAGGTATGAAACCTAAAGAAGTTTTTCCAAGCCATCAGTAATAAAATAAATTTCTATCAACCATGCTAGAGTACAGGCTAAATCATGTTTATGTTCTCTATATAAAATCATTGTCATAAAAAGAGGCTATCAAAGCAGCCAAAAAATGTAGGGGGATAAAAGGGTTCTATTGAGGTGAGGTCTTTAATAAATACAAAAATCTTATTTTTCTAAATTTTATGTTATTTGTGATATTGGTCAGCTTTTTAAATTTAGAATTTGTTGCAACTCATTTTCTCTTCCAAATGAATACTCAATGTTTGTACCTAATTATGTATTTTAATTGTTTCTTTTTTTCCTCTCAATGAACACCCCGCCCCAAATTGTAAAAGCATTAGTCCCCACAAAACCTAGACCCACCCGCCCCCAGGTGAAGTCAAAGTTGGAACTTCAAATTCCACTAGTGGCAGGCTTATGGTGACAATTCCTCAGGGTTTTTTTAACCTCTTCACAGCTGGAAACCAATACACAGGTCCTATAGTCCCCTGGGAGCAGGGGTGACATATTTCTGGTTCACTCATCCTGAGAGTGTAGCATTCTGGAGTCCTAGCTTTCTGGTGGATGGTCTCCTCTTAGACTCTCCAACATGGGTGGTCACTGGGCTTCTCTCTCTCCCACTCAGCAAGTTCCAAAAACTATCAGCTTGCCAAATTCAGCAAAAGGGGCATAGCAATAGGCAGGAGCTTTGGTGCTCTGCTGACCTCCCAAGGTTGCCACCATGAACAAGACTTGGACTTAGCAATCCCTTACTATCTTGTCCCTCTTAGATGCTTTTAAAATGTTTTGTTTTGTTGTTTTTTTACATTTTTTATCCTGGATTTCTAATTGTTTTCAGTGGATGGTCAGTCTGAATTATTAGCAAGCTATAGCCCTAAACACAGAACCTTATTTACCCATTTTATGCCAGAATTAGAAAAGTCCTATGTTCTGTCAGACATACTTCGGCTTTTAAAAAAAAAAATAATAAGTTTACTTAGATCGCACATACATTTTTAACAAAAAACACCCACAATTATTTTAAGCAAATCAAATGAGTGTCCTCACACACGCTCCTAGTTCTTTTTTTTTTCACATTTTCAAAGTCATAGGCTAGCTAACATTTTTAATTATGCTTTCTTTTTTGCTTTTGCTCTCACCGTTTTATCATAAACATTTTCTCACATCATTAAAAATGCTTGATGAACATTTTAGTTGACTGTGTAATAAAAGTATATGCGCTCCTCTAAATTATACAGTACTAATGTGGGCAATTCAGTTAATTAAAGAACAGGATCTGAAAATAAATAAAACCTACATATGCTATATCTAGACTTTCATGCCATGAAGTTCAATGCTATGGTTCACTGCCCAGACTGAAATGCTTCTTAGGGAACTTGGTTTGGGGACAGTGCCCTCCCTGCCCCCTTCTCTGAGACCAGATAGCTTTGAACTGAGAAGGTCCCAGTGGGCAGAGAAAATGAGTTTGCATTTCCTGATTAGCTGGACCCAGCCAGCTCTGAGGGTATATCTGAACAAGTGACAAAAGAGGTGACCCTTGAACAATCAGAATTCAGTTTCTTCAAACACACACACTTCTTTAAAGATCCCTTTTCTTTGAAGAATTCCTGCCATGTATTTTCTAATATAGAAATACATGTTTGGGTTTTGGGGGGAAAAAAAAAGTGTGTTTCCCTCCCACCACCCCCAAATCCCACTGAAATGAGCAAAAAGGTACAGAAAGGAATACACCTGTTCCTGCTCTGATTAAAAAAAAAAAAAGTGGGGGGGAATTGGAACCCATGAGTTGACTCAGACATTTTGATGAATTTCTACAGTCAAGAAAGGGGAGAGAAGGGTGTCAACAGACTGCAGGAAGCTATAGGCAGGACACACAGAAGAGGCCATAGGAACTCGGGGGCTATTCTACTGGCAACACTTCCAAGTGTCCAAATGTGATCAAGAGAAATAGAGGAGGGTGTATGGGACACCTAGGACATATCTCCTGCACCCCCACACATAGAGAGACTGGAAAAAGTTAATATCCATGCCCATACTGAAGTCTAAAATCTCTTCTTTAATGAAATTACATGATCTGCCTGAAGAGAGCCAGTGGTGTGGGTGTGGGTGATGGCGCCATAGGGTGAAGCCCTGTTGGTTTTGTCACTGGGGGTAGGAGGACGCCTGCCTACGTGCTCCCTGTATGTACAGCCTGAAATAAAACCTACACTTTGGTATCCCCCAACACATATATAGACAACTTCTGTCTGATTAGCTATTGCTGTTAAACAATTTAACCCAAAATGTTGAGATTTAACATATCAACCATTTTACTATGTCTCCTAATAATTGGCTCCCTAATTCAGACAGGACTCAACTGGACAATTTTTCTGATGAGACAGATATTGTGATATAGGCTGAGGTCACTTGTTGGTATCCAGATGGAGGATGGCTGGTCCAGAGGGCTGAAGATGGCTTCACTCATGTCGGGCATAGCTAGAAGGCTAGGCTCCACTGGGATAAGTCCTCTGGTGTGCCTACACATAACCTTTCCAACATGGAGGCCTCAAAGTAGTTGGACTTCTTATATAGTTACTCACAGATCCCAGAGAGTATGTTCCAAAAGATAGAGAGAGGAAGCCTCCCGTGTCTCAAGGCCTGGACCAGGAACTGGCACCTCACCACATCCACCATATTCTATTAGGCAAGCAGTCAGAAAGCCCCTCCAGATTCAAGGGGAGGGACCATACACCTCATCTCACACTCCAGTGGGAAAGAAGGAGACAAAAATAAACAAAATAAACCTCTAAACTGATGCTCTATAAGAAGGTGATTTGAGTTCTAAAGAAAAAGCAGTTAAAGGGAGTGGAAAGTATTAGGAAGGTGGGAGAATACTATTTATATAGGATGGTCATGAAAGTCTCCACTGCTTAGATGACTTTTGAGGGGAGACATTAAGGAACTATGGGGACAACCACATGGATTTTGGTTTTTACTCTGAGTACAACAAGAAATCTTTAGAGGATTTTCAGCAGAGGACAAATATGATCTGACTTAGATTTCAAAAAGATAATCTTAATGCTGTATGAATAATCAAAGGGGAGCTGAAGGGGAAAATAGGGATACTAAAAGGCTATTTTGATAATCTAGTTAAGACACTGTGGTGGTTTGAACCAGGATCATAGAGCAATGGATGTATCGAGTGGCCAATTCCATAAAGATACTCTATGGATACAGACATACCTACAAAATATCTTTTTGGGCTCCTGGAACCAATTCCTCTGTGTGTGTGTGTGTGTGTGTGTGTGTGTTTAGAGTCTTCCACCACCAACCGGCAACTCTGACACTCTCTACCCAGAGATAACATCAGATTCCACAGGCAAAGGGCTCAGTCCCACAAGACTGCCCTTCACTTCAGATGCCAATCACAAACCCAGCTTGTCACCCGTGCTTCTGACTGGCTATAAATCAGAGGTTCCCATGACCCATTCCTTGGGTTTGATTAATTTGCTAGGACAGCTCCCAGGAGTCAGGAAACACATTTTTTCACTATATTACTGATTTATTACAAAGGATATTAAAGCCAGATGAACAGATCCATAGGGTAAGTTCCCCAACAAAGGAGCTTCTGTCTTCATGGAGCTTGGGGCCCTGCATGGTGACACATGGATGCTTTCTAGTTCACCAAACTGGAAGTTCTCCAAACCCCATCCTTTTGGGTTTTTACAGAGGCATGGGTTTTACATAGGCATGAATGATTAAATCACAGGCCATTAGTGACTGAACAAATCTCCAGGCTGGCTCCCCTCCAGAAGTCAGGGGTTGGGACTGAAAGTTCTACTCCTCTAATCACCTAGATTGGTTCTCCAGGCAACCAGCCCCCATCCTAAGGTGAGTTCTGAAAGTCACCTCATTAACATAACAAACAACATCTTTGTTGTTCTCATCACTTAAAAAATTCCAAGGGTTTTACTTCTGTGCCCAAAGCAGGGATAAAGAATAAATATATATTTCTTATTATAAACATAAATCACAAAACATATTCTCAATGAATTCATTTTTTCCATCATATACAACATAACAAATCTATAGTTTGTGAATTATTGGTACTAATAACCAATAATAATATTTCTTTTTTACTGAAGTATAACTTACATGCATTAAAGTGTGCAAGTTTTAATTGAATCATCTGATTAATCTTCACATTTGTGTATACTGTTGTAACCTCCCTGAATGCCTCCTCTCCCTTCTCTATTGTCCCCAGAGATAACCACTATTCCAGCCTCTCTCAATATAGATTTGTCTGTTTATGCACTTCATACAAATGGAATAATATAAAATATATCCTTTTATGCCTGGCATATTTCACTTAGTATTTTATATCTGTAAGATTAATCCATGTTGTTCACATACACAGTGAGTTCATTCCTTTTCACTGAATATAGCATGATTTATTTATAAAGATAGCTGATAGTTATTTGCTGATGGTTTGGAAATGGAGTTTGAAAGAAAGATAGGAATCATTTTTTAGCCTGAACTTCTAGAAGTCTTGGAATTATCATGGGGAAGCTGTAGAAGGAGCAATTTTAGTTCAGTGGGGATGGGAAACAGTTCTGTTTGGGTCATATGAGACACACATGTTAAACATCTAATGGCAAGACTAAGGACACAGTTGGATATGTATGTCTGAAGTTATGAGAGAAGTCAGAGCTGAAGAAATGAATTTGGGAGGCATGAGTGTATATAGATGTTCTTTAAGATGTTTGGACCGGATAAGATCAATGAGAGAATGAAGATGGCTCTCCAATAAAGTAAGCTGAGGGCTGAGCTCCAAGCAATGTTGAGAGCTCAAGGAAAAGGATGAACACAAAAGGAAAAGAAAAGGCGTGGCCAACAAGGGAGGAAAAGAACCAAGAGCTGTCCTAAAAGGAAAGTAGGAAAGCATTCCAGGGAGTGAACTGTGACAAAGGCTACTGAGAGGCCAGTAGAATGGGGCTGACTTGTGGAGGGCTGCTTCTTTGAAGGGCTGGAGAAAAAGCCTGATTGGATTCCTATGGAAGCAACTGCTGGTTTCCACCCAACAGCCATGCACTGTTCTTCTTTAGGAACAAGAACTCTGGTTTCATTTGGGGTAAAAGGCACCCAGCTGTATTTTCTAATCTTCCTTTCATCCTGGTGTGACCATATGTGACAAGTAAGTAGAAGTGTGTGTGGGATTTCCGGGAACCTAGCTGAAAAGGAAGTTGATTGAGCCAGGAGGCATCCTTTGCCTTTCTGCACTAGTCAGATTTTTACTGTGACAGTTCTATGAAACAAACCCAAAAATATTTCAATGACCTACAACATGTATTCTATTTCATGCTTCTGGATCAGCACTGTGGCTGATCTGAGCTGAGCTCACTGGACTTCACTGAGAGAGGCTGCCCTCCAGGCTCTGGATCAAGTTCAGGGCTGCTTCAGTTCCAGGCTGACAGAAAAATATGCTGTTCCTGTGGCAGGGGTGGGAGCCCTAAGAAGTTTGGAAATTTGCCACATCTTCTAATGCTTCCTAATGCTCAGAACCCACAGTCACTTCCACCTCTTGGCCCCAAAATTTACATGATTGGGCCCAAAGTCAATGAAGGTTATTATTCTCCACCAACTGGGAACCATGGCAGGGGAGTGGAGATAAGAAAAAATTTGCACAAATAATAACATCTACTACACCTTCCTTTGTCCATACCTTCTAAGCACTAAAACTCAAAGTGATGGCTGGAGCACCAGCAGCCTCTATGGGTCATGTGGCCTTGGAAGCACCAAGCATAGGTGGTAGAGTAGAAAGATGTGTTCCATCTGTCCATGAAGTCACCATACTAACCTGACCAGACTAAATCTGACCTTATTTTGTGGGGGGGGAAAAAAAAATAACTGCCATCTTTTTAATTTCCTTTTATGTTATATTTTCTATTATACACACCCAAACCTAATACTAATGGACTCAAATGGGTGTCAGTAAAATGGGAGGTGTATGGACAATACTTTCAAGGAAGTTTTCTATACAAAACAGAGATATGGATTGGTAACAGAAGAGGCAAAGGAGTAAAGGGAGTTTTTTCATTTTAAGTTGGAAAGTAATACAGCATGTTATGTGATGATGACAAAATCTAATAAGGAAAAAAAGTTATTGATACAAGAGAGAAAAGTATTAAAGCACTTACTATTCTTGAATAAGCAAGAGGATAAGGGAGCCAGTGCTGACCTTGACAGAGATGCATTTGTTTTGACTTAATCACAGAGCAATTCACACCCATTAGATGACCTAAACTAAATTCCATGAATTTTTCCTGAGAGTTTTCCAGACAATTCCATATATTAAAAATGGTTTTTATTCATGTTTTAAATTTTGTATAAATAAGAATTGAACCTTTCACAGACCTAACCCTAGCCCACATTGTTTCTCATTTTGAAATGGGAAGGAAAGTAGAGAAGGAGTTTGCACTGCTTGAGATTATATGAAGGATTGAAAAATGGCCCAAACACCTAAATTAAAAGAAATAACTCGTTAAATAGCATAAATCATCTTGCAAAAAAAAAAAAAGTAAGACAGAAAGCTGATAAAGCAAGTACAGAAAAATCCTTTTTTTTTTCCTAAGTCCCCCGTTAAAATGGAATTTTTAAACCCACAGATGTTTAGAGGAGGTAAAAATATACTTCCTTGTTTGATGGAACTGCTACAATTCCAAATATATAAATCCACCCATGACATTAATTAAAGTTTAAATTTTTTTCTCTCTCACTAATGTGAGTAGCATAGTGTTTTTACCTGAGTAAGGCATTGCTTTTCTGCCCTATTCTGCCAGATAAGGTGCAGCACTCTTTTAAATACATGTTTTTTTCCAGAGGAGGATAGAATGGGGAGAAAGATCGAGAGTTCCACTTGGGATCTATTGACTTTGAGATGCCTACTAGAAATCCCAATGGAGACACCAGGGACAAGGCAGATATACAAGTCTGGAGTTCAGGGGAAAGGTCTGACCTAGAGATACAATTTGGGGGGTCATCAGCATTTGGTATATTTAGAGGCCTCTGTGGGTCATGTGGCCTTGGAAGCACATGTTTTCATGTTTATGAAATTTCATGTTTATAGAAGAAGAAAAAAAACAGATATTTAAACTGAGCCCCCAGGGACAACATCTAAAGATTAGGAAAATGAGAAGTCATCAGCAAAGGAGACTGAGAATGAGCAGCTGGTGAAGTGGGAGGAAAACAGGAAAAGTAGAATCTGAAGACCAAAAGAAGGAAGTGTCTAAGAGGAGATTTATTTTTGTTGACTGACAGGGTGGAAATGGAGAAGTGACATTGGATTGTGCAAATGACATTGGAGGTAGTTGGTGAGCATGATAAGAGTTTTTTTTTTTTAAGATTTTATTTATTTATTTATTTGACAGAGAGAGACACAGTGAGAGAGGGAACACAAGCAGGGGGAGAGGGAGAGGGAGAATCAGGCTTCCCGCTGAGCGGGGAGCCCGATGCGGGGCTCGATTCCAGGACCCTGGGATCATGACCCGAGTTGAAGGCAGATGCTTAACGACTGAGCCACCCAGGCGCCCCGAGCATGGTAAGAGTATTTAGAGGGAAGGGTAGAAGTGACCACCTGTTTGGAGTGGGTTCAAGAGGGAATTGAAGAGAAATTAAACAACAGGAATGGACACCTTTTTCTGCAGCTTCACTACAAATAGGAAGAGAAAGAAATTGGGTGGTGAGGTCAAAAAAGTTTGCTTGTTTGTTTGTAAGTTGAGAGAAATAACAGCATGTTGCTCCACTTACGGGAATGACCCAGAAGCAAGGGGAAAGCTGATGATGCAGGAGAGAGAAGGGGGAACTTACTGGAGGGATGCAAGTGAGAGAGGATGGGAACTGTGCATGGGCACAAAGCTTAGCAGTAGCTGGGAACATAGACAGTTCATCCAGAGTGACATCTAGATAGAGCCCAATGCAAGTAAGCTGTCAGCTATGATAGCAGGACTCTGTGGAAGCTCTTTCAAAGGTAGTCACTTTCCTTAGTATCACAGCTAAGTGGGGATGGAAAGAAAATGCGAGAGATTTCAGATTAGGAAAGTAAGAAATACCTATCTAAGATAGCAGAAAAGACATAAATGTGGAAAATAGGATGTGATCCCCTGGCAGCTTTAGAGGCTCACCTGAGGTTATTGACCGTCAGCGTAGAGAGAGCCGTCAGCAGCCTTGGATGTTTTACTATAGCCACTTTCCGTCGTGGATCCAGGCCTGAGAGGAGGTTCATCCATGGTTGCATCAAACAGCATGACAAACTGAAAGGGGTCGAGAGAGTTGAGGGTGTGTGCAAGGAAGTGTCAAAAATGATTGACCGTAGAATTGAAGCTTGGGTCAAAAGGGAGAGAAGACATGAAGGGGATGATGGAGTATGGACAGATGGTAACATCTGGGGATTAAAGGCCCATGTGGAGACTAAAGCTATGGAAGTTAGATACAAAAAGTGATGAGCAGGAAAAGGGGGTGGGGGGAGAGTTACAGAGTACTTAAAATGGACAAGTTTATAGGAGATACAGTTTCAGGACAAAATCAAGGTTTACCCTGAAGGAGCTTAATTAGGGCAAAGGACAAGATTACTAAAGGCAAGATTAAGAAACCACTAAACCAGGGAATTGGAAGGATCTTCTTTGTGTATATGTAAATCACTAAGCATTACAATAGCAAACCATTGGTGAGAATGACAATGAAAGAGAAGCCAATGCCTTCACTGAAGGTGACTGGTCAATGGCAGAGGGCTGCCGTGAGAATGCCTACTGATTGGCTAATCTCACAGTCTAATGATGCAAAACTCTGGGTTTTCATGGAGGAAGCAAGGAGAAAGGGTGCAATGAGGAGCCCGCCTCTAAAGGTGTGATGACGGGGAGAAAAAAAGAAACCCCCTTGGGAGGGCTGCAGGGGAAGCCTGGTCCTGAAGTGGAGGCAAGGCTACAGTTTTAACAGAAACACTTTGGTCACTGTTAGGAATGGATTGAAGAAGGACACAGGCTGGAAGTAGAATGATAAGCTGGGAGGTTATTGCAAAAATGTAGGCAAAAATGATGGAGGGTTATCCCAGGAAGACAGTGTTAAAGATGGTAAGAAATTGTGGTGCCTGGGTGGCTCAGTTGGTTAATCCTCAGACTCTTCATTCAGCTCAGGTCATGATCTCAGGGTTGTGGGATGGAACACTGCATCAGGCTCTGCGCTCAGCATGGAGTCTGCTTATCCCTCTCCCTCTGCTCCCTCCTCTTCTCGCTCTCTCTAGAGTGAATAAGTAAAATCTTAAAAAAAAAAAAAGATGGTAAGAAATTGCCCAATTGTGAAGACTTTAAAATAGACCATATTTCATTGCACCTTTAGTTTCAAGATGCCCCACTATTCTATGTACCAGTAAGACAGGAAACAATGCTACCAATTAAACAGTAGCAATGTTTTTACCATTTCAGTTGTAAGATGGAGTCAAATTCACAGATGGAATCAATTTCACAGATGTTAAAGTATTACAATGTGCATCTGAGAGTTGATGTAATATACTATGTTGGTTGAATATACTACTACTGAGAAAGGAACTCTTTTCCCAAAAAATTGAGAATTAAGCAAATGGAGTGGTCAGCATCTCAGAGGGCTTGCTAGAGAAATCCTCCAACAGCAGCTGCAGGAAAAGCAAGACCCCACTCTGTTAGCTGACCTTCACTTGACACATTTTGTCACCTATTTACTAATTGGCGCCTGTCAAATAACTCCATGGTGCTTGGTATGTCTAATTAATAGCCACAGATCAATTTACTCATCATTTGCGTCTCTGTATACTCCTTGTTATTTCCAGCTAATGGTTCATGTCTGATCAGCTTGGGAAAGTGGCTCAGAATGGTCCATGCTGCACATTTATTCTTGTCACTGTATCCATGTGACATCATGGCCACGGGAAGTAAAAGTGCAAAACAGCAGTCTGTGCTGAGTTAGAAGTCTTATGTTTGTAAGCTCCTTTTTTCCCATATTACATCAAACTGGCATATCTTCCTCAGTGGTGCATAATCCTGAATGTACATTAGAAACTTTTTAAAAATACTTATTCCTGGACCCCATCCCAGACTAACTAGAACAGAATCACTGGAGGTGAGCTCCAGGCTTCTGTGTTTTTGAAAACTCTCCAGGTGATTCAAATATCCAACCACCATCGTGGGCCATGGGTACTTTGTGGTTTCCTCATTAATAAGTAATACACTTTGATGAGCTCAGTTCAATTTGTGAAAGAAATATTGCTTTAATAGTATAAGCCCTGCAATGGAATATAGCAGGATCAGAAATAAATATGGAATGATGTGGAATGACTCACAATGTGTCACTAATGAAAAATAAAACTGTGCAGAGTATTATCTTATTTAAGATAAGTTTTATCTATGTATTTTTGTGTGTATACATGTCTAATTAATACCTACAGATCAATTCACTGATCATTTTCTTCTCCATATATTTCTTGTTATTTCCAGTTAATGGCTCATGTCTGATCACTATGGGAAGATGATTCTGAATCTTTGTTGATACAAATTTAACCCTGTCACTGATGAGTATGACATATACACATTTGTCCATATACACACATGTACATATTTTACCTATACAAACATGCAATAACACATGCATATACTTATAATGATAAAATATAGAGATAATATTTACAACTTTAAATGCTCAAGATTACAGGAGATTTTATTTTATTTATTTTTAAAGATTTATTTATTTATTTGAGAGAGAGAGACAGTGTGAGCACAAGGGGGTGGGAGCAGAGGGAGAGAGAGAATCTCAAGCAGACTCCCCACTGAGCTCAGAGCCCGACTCAGGGCTTGATCTCATGACCCTGAGATCGTGACCTTTCAGACCGCCGAAATCAAGAGTCAGATGCTTAACCCACTGAGCCACCCAGGTGCCCCAACAGGAAATTTTAATTTCCTTTTTTCTTTTGACTTCATTTTCTACAAGGTAAATGTTTTTACTTTATAATAGAAATTCACTCAGAAACAAGCAATATCTATTCACTGAGGAAAATTTAGAGAATTGAGGAAAGCATAAGTAAGAACATTAAAATGGTTCAGATTCCACCAACCATAAATAACCACCTTGGACATTTTGATTCATTTTTCCAAATTTTTTTTCTTTATATGAGAGTATATGTGTGTATGCATGTATATACAGAATTATACCTCATTAAAATTTTTTCCAAGGTTTTAGCCCTTTCTTCTCTTAATATAAATTGTTTACCATGGCATTAAAAATCCTTACAAAACATACATTTTAAATGAATTACATAGTATTATATAGTGCACATGTATCATAATTTATTTGACCAAACTGTTACTGGTTAGCTTTTAGGTTGTTCCCCCATATGTTGCCTAAATATAACACTGATGAGAAAATCTCTGAGCCTGGTTTTGGTGTGCGTTTGTATGAATTGCTAGAATCGACCTTTCTGGGTCAAACATGTGCATGGTTTTAAGGAGTTTATTGCCTGCCTTTTTGATATGTTTTAGACCTTTCATATCAACCTTTCATATCAAATCAACAGTTTCATTGCATTCCTAATATTGGATGCTATATTTCTACATACTTATGTAACTTGTGTTTATTTTAAATAAGTAAAACAAATACTGAGAATTTTGGATGACAAAGCACAAGGCAAAAAGCAAAGGTCACCTATAATCTATTCAGTTTTTTCCAATGGTAATCCAAGTGTCAGCTTTCTGGGTCTTTCTCTACGTTGAAAGAAAAGTATTATACTGATATTAAATTTCCTGAGGGTGATATTTGTATTATGGTGATGTACTATCCTAAGATTGAGTCTTAGGAGATACACACTGAAGAATTTAGCAGTGAAGTGTCATTACTAACTCTCAACTAGCTCTCTAATCATTTACAAATAAATATTCACACACACACATTTATAGAAAGAGAGGGAAATCAAGCCAAAGTGACAAAATGTTAACAACTGATAAATCCAAGTGAAAGTTATACAGATGTTCATTGTACAATTCTTGCAACTGAGAGGGTTTGACATTTTTCCATGAAAAGTTAGGGATAACATGAGTCTCCTTCTCTAGGCAGCCCTCCATCGCCCTACCCTCCTTCTACCCCTCCTATTTAGAAATGATTATCTAAAGTTCCCCTCCCTTCTCTCCATGAGCAATGCTGGGACTCCAAAGGCCAAGAAGCTCCCATTTCTTTTCTATTAGTATATTGCTGGGGTTGGTGGTAGGACTTATGTTAAGACTGAACCCTTTCAATAGACCATGTGGTGAGGTGGCTAAACCCATCAACTGGTAGATCTCTGAACTTAGAATACTGGTAAATAGTCCCTGGGTTTAGGCATTAGCTACAAATCCTGGGCAATGGAGCAATCTAATGGACACACTTTTTTATCTTTGGTGGCTTCCAAATGCCCTTAAGGTGAAAGACTGAAATCCTTAATGGGACCTCTCCCACTCTCCTGACACCTCCAGACACTTCTTAGGGAAGCATCATGTGTTACATGAACTCCCATCTCTGGGTATTCTTCATATGCAAAACTTCAGGTGTAAAACTTAATTCTACTAATTAAACCTAACAAGCCTTCCGATTTCATCTCAAGCATCCTTCTCTGAAGGAAGCTCTTTCTGGGCCACCCAACAAGATGAATCTCCCCCATTATGTACTTCTTGGAGCATCCAGGTGGAGATAAGCCAAAGTGTGATGATCAGAGTTGGCAGAGAGCATGGTTCCTTCCAGAAACTGAAAAATCACCTAGTATCACTAAAACAAAGTAATCGAGAAGTTGAAGGGTGCTAGATAAAACTGGACAGTAGCTTCTAAGTAGCACTACAATGCAGTCAAATGTCTTTTTCATCACTATAGCTTCAGGGAAGTGAGGAACAGAAGGAAGAGAAGAACATATGCAAGAAGATTAATGCAGAAGTAAAAATGTCTTGGACTAGGCCCATAGTGGTGAAGGTGAAGAAAAATTAACAAACTCAAAGAATATTTCGTGACTTCTAACTAAAGACAGCAGGCCTGATGCACCCTGCCCATGTTACAAGCCCACCAGCACCGTTTAAGAAAGAATAAGTTCCTGAAGAGACCTGTCCACCTACCAAATCCCCATTGAAATCTGGCTGAGACTGAGGAGAGAAAGAAGTTAAGAGTGAAATATTTTGGTACACATCAAGGAACTCTATTGGTTCCTCTAAGGAACCCCATGGGAAAGGGTTTATACTGTTTAATTTTATATGGTGTAATCATATGTTGAGCGTTTTATGTCTCTAGCAAGGTGATAACTGTGTTATACTGTCCCTGGGACATTATATAAGTCAGCTGGCTAAATTGTTTTAGATGACATAGCTGAGAGTTCTTTACAATTGGGAAATAAGGTAAGGTATGGTTTCTTGGCTTAGTATACAAAGTGGCATTGAAATAAAATTAATTTAAGCATTTTTGGTCATATTTCAGAAGCCTTGATAGCAACCTCCAAGTAAAGGCCTTGAAAGCCTATATCCCCCACAGCACTGGTCTCAAATGGATATAGAAAAAGTAACAAGCTTCACAAAGTACTGTAATGAAAGCCCACGCTAGAAACTTCTGACACTCTTCCAGTCCCTTTCTTTAAGAGGAATTACATCACCACTGTTTTACATCAGCTTTCATTGTTGAATCTACTTGGTCAACAAGGGTTGAATGTCTACAGAATTTAGCTACACAATCACCAAAGATTCTGACTCTTTCTCCTCTTAATCTGTTCCACCCAGGGAAGAGCTGGTAATATGGGCCAAGGAAAAATGCATCCCCTTTACTTCTGCTCTTGAAATTTCATGGAGGGTTTTGGGTCTTACTGTGTTAGAAAGGAGGAGCCTGATTAGAAGAGAGCCATGGCAGGATAGAGGGAGACGCAAAGGGGTCAAGTTCATCAGGGTAGGAAGCTACAGAGGAATACAGCACCTCACCTTTTAATGCAGAGCATATCACATGTGAATGTGCGTGTATGTATATTCTCCTTTGAAATCCTATGATATGATATAATAACTGTAATTAGGCGACATATTTTCTTTTTAGTGGAAGATGATGGTTACTTGAAAGGGATTAATGTTTCTGTATCCGCTAGGGTTTGACTGGGGAAGCAGAACCACTCTAATGAAGCACTTTCCATCAGTATGCCAGTCTTTGCCATGTTGTTTGACAGTCAGGTTATGAAGTAACCCAGTCTTGATGGTTTTCCCCTGTCAAGTGTGGACGTCTCTGTAACGCACATTGCCCCCAGATAATAGAAGCCAGATAAACAGTGACACAATTTTGAAAGGTAAAATCTATAAAATGAGGGTAACAGTTTTACCCACATTTTAGGGTTTTGTTTTTTGGGGGGTTTTTTTGGTGAAAATGCAATGCACATTGCTCTTTCCTTGGGTCTTGGCTGAACATATTCATATCTCAGTTCAACTCTTCTTCTAAACTCTGGCTATAGGCACATTTATGGGCATGATTATTGCTATTTTTCCATTATCACTTCATAATGTTTTAATTTTCAAAAATTGGATATAGTTTCATACCATCCATATACAGCAAACTCACCAACATCTCTTTGGAAGAGCTGAACTTGCATGTTAACTACATTCTGGTAGATATACATCTTGCCTAATTAAGAAATTATTAAGAATTAATAATAGACTATTGAATATAGAAAAATGTTCCCCTTAAGAAAAAAGCTGTTTGGACAGTATGACTTGGCTGGGGGACAGGGTAGAATTGGGACATATTAGTATTACATTTTCCCTTGTGGTTTTTCAAACTTAAAATTATCAAGATTTTCTGGTCTACTTGTTTTATTCCAGAAGTGTATATTTCAATAGGTAAAAAGTAACTTAGTAACAACTGAATTGTTCACATTCACCAGATCAACCTGTTTTGAACATTCTTTTGTGTTTATCCATTACTATAGTGCATAAGAAATTGTCAGATATTCCAAATTACATTTCTAAAATTACACAGAGAGCTTGCACTACATTTGTTTTCTTCCAGTATTTTTTTAGTGTGACACAAAATCACAGACTTCTGGTTAACAGTTTTCTAGTTAATGTCATTGAAGGTTTCTTTGGAAATGGTGTCTTAGAGCCCACAGATGTTTTCTTCCTGGCCTTCGACCTCCAGGATTAAAGTTCAGAAACTAACCTTTCTTTGTAGAATCAGTAATGTGGTATCTGGCAAAACACTCAAGATAACAAGCAGATCAATTATTTCCTAAACAGTAAACAGGAAGTAATATTTTGAGAAAAAGAGAGCTCAATGCAATTAAATTGCAAACCTTATATATGCGCCCAGACCACATACTAGGCCTTTCTTCCATCTTCCTCAACTAGTCACAATCTAACATGCTGTTCAAAGTTAATAAATATTCATCGATGATTGATGACACTGAGCACACTCTACTCAGAGTCTAATACCCTCAGATATTTACCAAGTGGCCAACATCAGTGAAATTTTCATCTCATTGCTCAACTGGGTTCCCTGCCTCTGGGCTCTCCCTGCTGCAATCTGCCCTGTGTTCTAACACTAAATTAATCTTTCTGAAGCCCCACTTTTATCATTTCATTCCCTCATTAAAAAATATGCAATGTATGCTCTTTGCCAACTGGACTATGTCCAAACTCTCCAACATCATTGATAAAATCTTTCATTTTCTGGACCCATCTCCTGCCAGCCACCTTCCTATCAACCTCTCCTACTCATCTAAGTCTACACACTAGCCAGTCAAGTCTTCAAATGTGCCAAGTGGGTAATGCATGCTCTATCCCTTTTCCAGCTACTCATTGCTTTATATAGTCCCCCACCCAACTCCATCCATGGTCCCCTTTGCCTAGATAATTTCTGTTACCTACAAATTTCAGTTGTTCCTTATTCCTTATTCCTTGGGAAAGCATCTCTGGACCTACTAGATTGGTCGGGGTTTCTCTGCTTTGTGCTACCTAGCATCTTGCACCTCACTATCTGAAGTTGGCTGAATGATGACCCCTCCAAGATATCAGACCCTAATCTCTAGAACCTGTAAATCTTACCTTATAGCAAAGAGGGTCTTTGCAGATGTGATTAAATTAAGGATCTTGAGATGGGGAGTGGGTCCAAAATACCATCACAAGGGTCCTTATGAAAGGAAAGCAGAAGGGAATTTCATATAGACAGAAGAGGAAAGGGGATGTGAAAATGGAACCCAGAAAAGGGAAGAATGGATTCTCCACTAGAGTTTCCAGAGAGAATACAGCCTACCACACTGTGATTTCAGTCCATTGACATGGATTTCAAACTTTTGGCCTCCAGGACTGTAAGAGAACAAGTTTCTGTTGTTTTAAGCCACCCAATTTGTGGTAATTTGTCCCAGCAGCCTCAGGTAGCTAATATACTCTCATAGCTCTCTTGGTCAGAGGCCTGTCAGACAAAGGATGGTACAGTCAAGCTGGCTAATGAGAAGAGCTAAATAAAGGGAGGGCATAGTAGCCCAGGGCTAATGATAATAATTTGCCTCTATTACTTCTGAAAGGACAAGAGAAAGAAACAGCTCACAAGCCTCAAAAAATAGCTGAATAAAGAGAGTTCCCCAAGAGGAACCATGGCCTTCAGTAGGGAGACATGGCCAACTCAAAGTGTCCCAGCAGAGAGAAAGCCAGGAGAATAAATATCCCAACCTCACCCTCTTTCTACCTCTGATTCTCCCTCCCTTTGGGTGAACCCAGAAGCCTGGGACACGGGCATCTTTTCCTTCATTCCATAGAAGTCAGAGCCCAAAGCAAAGTGGAATGAGGTGACAGAGAGTGGAATGGTAAGGAGATAGGTGACATGAAGCACAACATCCAGCTCAGGTAACTACTCAGTTCCCTCGCTCTGCTTTACACACCATGAACATAACTGCCCCAACTGTCCTGGCATGGCATCAAGCATATACTGAGAACTCAGTAAAATATTTATTGAATAAAATTAATTAATAAAACAACTCAAAAAAAAAAGAGTAGAGACCCTTCACAATTGACCATTTCCAGTCCCATTTTCCATTATTTGCCTTCAGGAACCCTTTGCTGGAGGCCAGTACCCAAGCATGTTCTACCTTTACCCCCTCCACACTTCCTCTTACTTTTTTTAAAAAAAAGATTCTATTTATTTATATGAGAGAGTGAGCAAGAGAGAGAGAGAGAAAGAGAGATCGCACAAGTGGGGGGAAGGGCAGAGGGAGAAGCAGACCCCCTGCTGAGCAGGGAGCCCTACACGGGGGCTGGATCCCACACCCCGAGAATACGACCTAAGCCAAAGGCATACGCATAATCAACTGAGCCACCCAGGCCCCCTGCCACTTTCTCTTCCTAAGTCACCATCCCACATCTACCGAATTTCTGTCATTTCTTTAAAGACCATTTTAGAGGCTGCCTCTTCTGTGATGTCTGTGTGGATCACCTCAACAAAAATGGTCCCTCCCTTCTTGGCATTCTTTCAGCTCTTGTTTGTAGTTCCCTGTAGCAGTAACATTTTATTGTTGTGTTCTGTTGATACATATACATATGTCATAACTCAACTTGAAGACCATAGTTTCCTCAAGAGCTGCCTCCCAGTCTCATAAAAAAACATATCCCAAACAGAACTTAGCCTGTTTAGTGACTTTTAAAAATAAGTGCACAAAAAACTTTATTGAATAAATTAATTAACCATAAAGTTTTTGTGAATTAGCATATTTCATGGTCACTTATTCCTAATCTCTCTGCATTTTTACTATTGAAAGTTGAAAGAATCTTCTGTGAATGTCATTCTTACCTCTTTCCATAACAGTAGTTTCTTTATTTAATAAAAGTCACATGAGAAAAGAGTTTTGAATGAAGTTTAGGTTCCCACTCTTGACTTACATAGTTAGTAATTAATGATAGGACTGCATATTTTTACCAAGAAACATCATTATGAAGAATTTGCCCCAAGGATGGTTAGGGGTAGAACTAGGGGTAGTAGCAGATCTTTAGGAATTTCTCTGGCATTTCTGAAGTTTGTCTTAAGGTGTGAGTTTACCGGTTTTTGGCAATCCTCAGAACTCAAAGTAAGTTAAAACTGCATTATAATATAATTGCTTATAAAAGGAGGAAAATAGAAAATAGCCATCAGAATTCAAAAGAGTGACATGTATACTAACCAAGTGTGATGACATTTTAACAAAAGTCATGTTAGATGAACAAATAACATATATGAGAAGCCTCAAATGACATATTCTACTGCAAAGTTTTATACCTCTGAGCATCAGAATAAACATTTAAAACAATCCTTATCCCACAATTACCAGAAATATTTAGCAACACTTATGAGAGTTTATGAAATGTACTGTCCCATTTCACTATAGTATCACCTAAAAAGAGAATACAGAGTTGAGTATATCTCCCCAGGGACTATTATAAAGGATGGTATGAATACCTAACATATTGATTTTATTGCCATCAGAAATAAACACATACTTTCATACATAAAAGCTATGTAGTTCAGTAACTATATTTTGCAAATGACTGCAGCACCATAACGACATCCCAGAAAAACTCATATGTGAATGCCTTTTGAAATGTTTAAGCTCTTTAATATTTGAATTGCTTATAAATGTTTATCTGTGTTATGTTTTTCTTCCAAAACCTACCAAGCTTACATCGTTGTAATGCATAAGTCAATATTTGCATATGGATGTGGGTAAACACAGCTTTGCAGTAGATTCATTTAGATGCAATGGGCAGAATAAATATATATTTTCTAAAGGAATAGACCCTCTTGGCTATTCACTTAGGGCTCAAAAGCAAATGAATGTTCAATGTTTCATAGCTATTTAAACCAGTGGGGACTTAATAGCTAAATTCCTAAAGAAGAATAAAAAGTATTTGAAAATGAAGAACCCTGTGCATTACTCAGAACTGAAGCAGCTTCTTATTCCTTGACCATGGAAGTATCACACATTCTGCTTTGCAAGGTCTTGTACAGGCACTATTATAGAACTGGATCCTTTATGCCCAGTGGCCAGGGTGTCCTAAGGTTACCTTGATAGGAAAGAGTTGATATGGGGTAGTACTAAGTTAATTCATCAAGTTAACTGCACAGAATAGCATAAGGAGACACTCCAAACTCATGCCAAGGATAATTTTTGCCTCAGATTTATATAAATTATATAACCCCCTTCTCCTCTTTTATGTTGGTTGTGACACAAATGCAACCTCCTTATGTTGTAAACTCTCCCGGATTTCTAAAATGAAGGCTTCCATCATACATTTGAAGATCCAAAATTGCTCATCATTTAAATACCAAGACATAAGCTCAGTTACTATGCCCAGGGATGATATAAGAGACTAACAGAGATGCACTGTAACAATTAACTTGACAAAAGGATGAGCCAAAGGAACATTTATGTCTGAGACTCAAGTTCTGGCATCTTAAGACAATGTCAAACTCCCAGCAGCAAAGAAGATAGGGAGAGATTTCCAAGGTTTCCTGCTTGCCCCCATAATTTTCTCCATTTCATGTTAATATTAAATGTTAGGACAGGTTAAATGGCACTGGGAATAAATGCTGAATCAGAAGTAAATTCCACACTAAGGAGCTCCCCCGCCTACTAGTAAAAACAACACATGAGGATTAAGAGTTACAAATCTTTGTTCAGTGGAGAGATGCAATTCCAGGTGAGTGATCAGGCAATGCATGAAGGAGAAGACAATGAAGTTAGGCCAGGGAATGTGAGTAGTATTTTGGGTATTTGGGCTTGCCATCTGCAGGCTGTAGAGGCAGACAGGCTGTGATATAATTTAGCCCAAATCCAAGTCCAGAGACCTGAGAACCAGGAGCTCCAATGTGCTAAGGTAGGAGAAGATAGGTGTCCCACTCAAGAAGAGAAAAAGAGAATTCATGCTTCATTTGCTTTTTATTCTATTCAGGCCCTCAAAGGACTGGATGATGCCCATCCACACTGATTACAGTACATCTTCTTTACTCAGGCTACTGATATGAATGCTAATCTTTTCTGGAAACACCCTCACAGAGAGACCCAGAAATGTTTTACCAGCCATCTGGGAATCCCTCAGCCCAGTCAAGTTGACACATAAAATCAACCATCAGAAACATCAAGAGTGAATGCTAGTGTCAGTGATGGACTTTGGGTGATGCATCAATGTAGGTTGAGCAATTGCACTAAATGTATCATTCTGGTATACAGTGGTTACACTGGGGTGGCTGTGCATATGAGCTGGTAGGGATATATGGAAATTCTTTGTACTTTCTCCTCAATTTGATTGCGAGCTTAAAACTGCTTTAAAACCTATTTAAAAGGGAAATATATATATACATATAGACAGCCTACTTATAGTCAGTGTTCTATTCCTAAGCAGCAGTGATCCACAGATTTCAATAAACAAAGGAATGATGTAACTCTGCCTCCAAAGGTTAATCTGGGGTGATGCCCAATAAGCGTGGGAGGAGAGGGAAGGGGAGGAAGCAGAATCCCCTGTGATTACTCCCCAGTGGTCTATGGAGAAGATAGCGAGGGGTTTGACAAGGCCATAGCCTCGGGAATGGAAGGAAGGGAAGAGAAATCAGTGATATCACAGTGATGGGACCCACATGGCTTGGCATTTAGTTAGATGCCACCATTTGCTAGATGCCATTTGTAGATGAGAATGAGAGGAAAAGTAAAATGTGGCCAAAAGTCCTAGGGGACTAGAAGAATAATGATGCTATTAAAGGAAGTATGGAACATAGAAGGAAATAAAAATAAGAAGAGTCTAGGAGAGCTCCACAATTCAGTTAACGCACATCCCGCAAAGGACCTCTAGAGTATAATTCCAAATTGTTTCATCTAAATCACATTCCCACAGTAACGCAGATGAGTTTTGCAGATGTTTTGAATGACTGCCTAATAGGCAACCAATCTCCTCACTTGCTCTGCAGTGAGGATCCCTGGAAACAGCAAGTGATGCTCTAGAGTAACCAGCTCCTCTGCCTTGGAGGGAGAAAATTGGTTAAATCAACCATATACAGCTCACCTAAGAAGATGTGTTCAGGGAGACAGCTAGGCTGTCAGGGAGAGGAATTTGGACTTTAAATCAAGGGACCTGCGTTTTGTGTGCCATTTCTGCCACTTAATGAACTTGAACCTGAAATAAGTTATTCTCCTCTCTTATCTTCACTGTCTTCTTATTTAAAGTGTGAATAATAATATGTACCTCCTAGGATTGTAATGAGAATAAATGGGGTCATTCACGTGAAGGGGTTTTGTAAAGAGCTATGCAGAAGTGAAGGGTGTAAAATTCTTTCTACTCAGCAGAGGGAGAATCCCATACTTGACCGTAGATCCTGAATAGAAAAGACAAGGCTTGTACTCACCAAAGTAATTTCAAGTTACTGAATTCATCATGTCGGTACAAAAAGCATTGTCAGGGCCTTCCTTCTGACACAAAATAATAAAAGGTACTATTTCTGACCAAGTCAAAACAGCCAAGGATCACAGGTGGCCCTAACATATGCATGCTCATCTTAGGAATTCTAAAGTATTTGTGATAAGCCCAAGGACTCTCAGGTACGCAAAAGCTCCTAATTCCTCTAGAAGAAACTGTGAAAAGACCATGTGGGGGGTTGGGACCATTCCAAGTTAGCATCCAGAAGCCAACACTGTAGCCACAATGCCTGGGAAGCTTCCATGGCTCTGTCTCAGCAAGGAGAGTTGTAAACAAGCACAGTTTATCTCCTGAAAAAGCCTGTTCTTGGCTAGCAGGGTAATTTTCTGTTAATTGGAAAGAGTAATACCAATGTGGGCATAGCCATGGGGGGCACATAAATAGTGGCCATGGATCAGGACTGCCCTTACCCCAGGCGTAGAGTCCTACCCTCTGTTCAGAGCTGGTTTCCCCAGTACCCACACCACAAACTCTCACCTCGGTCCTCCTGCCTCTCTTTGTCCTGTTGGATCATCTACACATTGAGATTTCAGCACCATCTCTCCAGACTCTCCAATTCAATTAGCACTGATGCACAACAAACCGCCCCCAAATTTAATGGCTGAAAACAACATGGGCTTATTGGTTCTCGTAAGTCTGTCCCTCAGGGGGGCAGTTCTGCTGATCTGGGCTGGGCTTCCATGATCTCATTTGGCGTCACTGGTGCATTGGGATTTAGCTGCTGGGTTGCTGGGGCCTGGCTGGTCTAGGATAGTCTTGACAAGGACATCTTAGCCCTCCTACATGTCTCACATCCCTCTAGCAGCCTAGCCCAGGAATTTCCTTATGACAGTGAACACGATCCAGAAAAGAAAGAAGAAACGTACATGTATTTTTTCAAGCCTCAGCTTGTGCCAAGTTTGCCAATGTCTGGTGCTCACTTATATGCACTGCTCTCAGAGGTGAGCCCTGACTTCCTCTCTTCTCCAGCCCAGACCTTACCATAGCACTTAATTTTCATTTAGAAAATGAGGACAATAGTTCACATACTTTTTCATAACTCGTGTTTACTTGTCAATATGTGATAAATGTTTGCTATTACAAAATATTTATTGCTCTACAGCAGGGATAAAATCCTGCCTGCTGCATGTTTTTGTATGGCCTGCGAGCTAAGAATGGTTTTTACATTTTTAGATGGTTTGGGGGGGAGGGGGAATATGAAAAGAAGAGTATTATTTTGTGACACAGGTAAATTGTATGAAGTTCAAACTTCAGGGTCCAGGATTAAAGTTTTATTGGAATACAGCCATACTCATTCATTTGTGTATTGTGTATGGGCTGCTTTCCCACTACAAAAGCAAAATCAAATTGTTGCAATAGAGACTATAGAGCCCCCAAAGCTAAAATATTTACTGCACCTGGCTCTTTACAGAGAAAGTTTGACAATTCCTGTTCCATAGCATGACTTCCAAACGCTGAACAGTGATATATTTTTTGTGGCTATACTGTCAAGATCTAAGGTGTAAATGATGACTATGGAAGTCGTGCTCAATTTTTAGTATCACAGATAACAACTTTGAAAAAATATTGCATACATTTCTGAATTATTCCTTAGATCAATTCTCAGAAATGGAATTATTGAGACAACAGATAAGCACATTTTTCAGGCTTTGATACCTACTGCCAATTTGTCATACCTTTAAGATAGATAAAATATCATTTAAAACATAATTTTATTCCCATTTTTAAGTTATTTTTATTAGAAATGGATATGGAACTTGCTCAAAGAACATTTTGATCTCTAATTGAGATAATCATTTGACTTTTCCTTTTCCCTTAATGATGTAATCAATTTTGTGTAAGTTCCCCTGCTCATCCTGGCAGCTGAGGGATTATTATCAGCCTCTTAGGTAAAAGAAATTGAAGAAGGATATCAGATCTCATTGTACCCCTTAATGTATGTATAAAAAATTATGACTTTCTCATTTTTTTAAAAAAAAGCATAATATCTTAAGAATTAATTATTTATCTGTGATAATTAACCACACCTATGGGAAAACTCTTTCTTGATATTATAGAACTATCTACCTATTGATGTTTTGTCTGATAGCAAGAGACTTCTCTACCTGTTGCTCAAGTTCCAACTGTTTTATTTTATTTTATTTATCTGTTATACCCTATTCCACATATTATCTTCCTACTGTTTCCATTCCAAGACCTTTTATTTTTTTCTACAATATCCTGTAGGATATCTATAGGTATTTTCTTTTCTTTTCTTTTCTTTTTTTAAGATTTTATTTATTTATTTGAGACAGAGAGAATGAGAGAGAGAGAGCACATGAGAGGGGGGAGGGTCAGAGCCAGAAGGAGGCTCCCTGCCGAGCAGGGAGCCCGATGCGGGACTCGATCCAGGGACCCCAGGATCATGACCTGAGCCGAAGGCAGTCGCTTAACCAACTGAGCTACCCAGGCGCCCTATCTATAGGTATTTTCTTACCTAGTCTGGCTATGTAGACATGCTCTGAATCCAGTTCTCTCTTTGCTCCCAAATAAAAAAGAGGTAGACCCACTGAGACATTTATTGGAGGAATGAACCTTTATTATAATCCAAAACAGAAAAAAATGTCAGAGCTAATGACCATGAAAAGAAGCTCAGAATCAAAATCTGGTGGGATCATATAAAAATGCCAAGCCTAAAAGGCAGCCTCAAAATCACAAATGGGATCATGAGGCAAGATTCAGAAGCCAGACAGAAAGTGATAAGAATAGAAGGCAGTCAGAAACAGATATTCCAGGTCAATTTCTGTTACCATCTTAAAATGAATATGACTTACCTTTTTGGATAATGAGAGTGTCAGATTATTTTAAATGTAAAGACAGACTGTAAATTGGAGTAATCAATAAAGTAGCTATCTATCATTTAACTATGGATTAAAATTTATTTTAAGATGTTTTTGTGCAGAAAAATCTTTTTCTACCTTCTCTTGGTCCATGTGGAAATTATGTGTTTGCTGTACTTACGTATTTAAAAGGTTGAAAAGGCAAATACAGCCTTTGAGTACACTCAACTACAAATTAAATAAATATATTAGAACCAATTATTACAAGTCATTATGATGTTCTGTTTAATAATCTGAAGCATACAATGCTTCTAAAGACTCAGTTTCCTTTAAGGATCAAGCCTAAGTATATAATAACTAGCTCACAGGCTCGCTGAGAAACTAAGATGAAACATTGTCCTCTTTAACAGAGTATCTCTTTAAAAGAGTCCTGCAAATAACGTGATAAAAAAGGGAGAGAGAACAAAAACAAGCCAGACCAGATAAGATGATGATGCACCAAAGGACACAAAGGACACATCAAAGCTGGTTTCCCTCTCTCCCCTCCCCTTCTCTCTCTCTCTCTCTCTCTCTCTCTCTCACACACACACACACACACACACAGTAATTATGGAACATAATTTGGGAGTGATAAAGGTGATCATTTCAATGAAAGTCTTCAAATTCCACCCCTGCCCCATCCCAGACCTGATTAAAATGAGCTGAACAATTTCAAATATAAGAGAAACACCTATATGCAATGAAAATAAGATAAGAATGTCTGCTTTTATCACTTCTATGTGACACTGTACTGGGAGTTCTAGCTAGGTCAAGTAGGTAAGAAAAAGAAATGAAAAGAAAGGAAAAAGTAGGGGTGCCTGGGTGGCTCAGCTGGTTAAGCGACTGCCTTCGGCTCAGGTCATGATCCTGGAGTCCCTGGATCGAGTCCCACATCGGGCTCCCTGCTCCGCGGGAAGCCTGCTTCTCCCTCTCCCACTCCCCCTGCTTGTGTTCCCTCTCTCGCTGTGTCTCTCTCTGTCAAATAAATAAATAAAATCTTTAAAAAAAAAAAAAAAGAAAAGAAAGGAAGAAGTAGACCTCTATTCACAGGATATCATTGGATGGGATACATAGAAAATCCTAAGGAGGGGCAGCTGCGTGGCTCAGTTGGTTCAGCCTCTGACTCTTGATTTTGACTCAAGTCATGATGTCAGGGTCATGAGATCAGGCCCCGCATCAGGTTCTGCGCTCAGCGCAGTCTGCTTGAGATTCTCTCTCTCTCCTTCTCCCTCTGCCCCTCCCCTGCTTGTGCTCTCTATCTCCCTCTAAAATAATAAATAAATAAAATCTTAAAAAAAGAGAGAGAGAAAGAAAATCCTAAAGAACGCACTAAAAAACTTTTTTTTTTTTTAAGATTTTATTTATTTGACAGAGAGAGACACAGCGAGAGAGGGAACACAAGCAGGGGGAGTGGGAGAGGGAGAAGCAGGCTTCCCACGGAGCAGGGAGCCTGATGCGGGGCTCGATCCCAGGACCCTGGGATCATGACCTGAGCCAAAGGCAGACGCTTAATGACTGAGCCACCCAGGCGCCCCTAAAAAACTATTAGAACTAATAAATTTAGCAACATTGCAGGATACAAGATCAATATAGAAATATTAATTGTGTTTTGTATATTTGCAAATTAACAATCTGAAAATGAAACTAGGGAAACAATTCCATTCACAATAACATCAAAAAGAATAAAATACTTGGGAATAAATTTAACAAAAGAAGTTTAAAACTTATAGTCTGAAGACTACAAAATATTGTGGATATTAAATAAGATCTAAGTAAATGGAAAACAGCACATGTTCATGGATCAGAAGATTTAACTCTGTTAAGGTGGCAATAGTCCCAAAACTGATCGACAAATTCCATATAGTTCCTATCAGAATCCTAACTGACTTCTTCGTAGAAATTGACAGGTTGATTCTAAAATATGTATGGAATTGAAGGAACCCAGAAGAGCCAAACAATCTTGAAAGAAAAAAAAAAAAGAGTAGGTGGATTCCTATTTCCTAATTTCAAAACTTAGTATAAAAGAATGGTTTTCAAGACATTGTGCTATTGGCATAAAGATAGACATGTAAATGAAAGGAATAGGATTGTGACTAAAGAAATTAACCTATACATCTATAATCAACTGATTTTCAACAATAATGCCAACAGCATGAGGAAAGAATAGTCTTTTCAACAAATAATAGTAGGAAAATGGATATCCACATACAAAAAATGAGGTTGAGCTCTTAGTTCACATCATATACAAAAATTAACCCAAATGAAATCGAAGACCTACGTGTAAGAGGAAAAACTGTTAAAACTCTTAGTAGAGAACACAGGGAAATCTTCATGATCTTGGATTTGGTATCAGGTTCTCAGATATAACATCCAAAGCATGAGCAAGAAGAGAAAACAGATAAATTACACTGATCAAAATTAAAAAGTGTTAGACTTCAAGGATACCATCAAGAAAGTGAAAACCCACAGAAAAAGAGAAAATATTTGTAAATCACATATCTGATAAGAAACTTGTATCTAGAATACTTAAAGAACTCTAACAACTCAATAATAAAGACAGATAACGCAATTAAAGAATGGGCAAAGGATCAGAATAGACATTTTTCCAAGGAAGATATACAAATGGTCTACAAGCACACGAAAAAATGCTCACATCATCCTATCATCAGTCATCAAGAAAATATTAATCAAAACCACAATGAAATACCACTTTACATCCACTGGAATGTCTAGAATCAAAATGTCATATTATGAGTATTTATGAGGATATAGAGAAATGTAACCCTCACACATTGCTAGCGGGAACGTAAAATAATGAAACCACTTTGGAAAACAGTCTAGCAGTTCCTCAGACATAGAGTTATCATAGGATCCATAAATTCTGTCTGTAGGTATTTAGCTAATAGAAATGAGAATATATGTACAGTAGTCTCCCTCTTACCCACTGGAGATACATTCCAACACCCCCAGGGGACACCTGAAACTGCAGATAGTACCGAACAATATATATACTATATTTTTCCTTTACCTACATACATATGATAAAGTTTAATGTATAAATTAGGCACAGCAGGAGATTAACAATAACTAATGATGAAATAGAACTATTTTAACAGTTTCTAAACATACTGTATTAACAGTTATGTGAATGTGGTCTCTCTCTCTCAAAATATCTTATTGTACTGCACTCACTCTTCTTCTCTTGATGAACATGAGATGATAAAATGTCTGTGTGATGAGAGGAGGTGAGGTGAATGTCATAAATATTGGGACGTAGCATTAGGCTATTACTGACCCTCTGACGATATGTTGGGAGGAGGATTATCTGCTACCCAACCGTGGTTGACCACAGGTAACTAAAACGACAGAAAACAAAATAGCGGATAATGGGGGACGAGTCTACCCACAAAATCTTGTACCTAAAAATGTATAGCAACATTATTCATAATAGCCCAAAGGTGGAAACAGCCCAAATATCTACTACCAACTGACAAATGGAGAAACGAGGAGTGATGTACACCTAAGATGGCCTACTATCCAGCCATAAGTAGGAAGGAAATACTCATGCAGGCAACAACTTCGACGAACCTTGAAAACATGATGCCAAAAAAAAAATCACAGAAGTCCACGTATCATATGATTCTATTCACATGAAAATCCGGTATAGGGAAATCTACAGAGAAAGAAAGATTAGTTGTGGTTTAGGGTTGGGTTCAAATGAGGTAAGAAGAGAATAACAGCTAAAGGGTACAGCGTTTCTTTTATTCTAAAGTGAACTGTGGTGATAGTTTCCCACAGCTGTGCATATACGAAAAACCACTGAATTATACACTTTGAATGTGCAAATTATATGGTGAATATATCCCAACAAAGCTATTCCAAAGAAAAAAGAAAACAAATCCCAACATCAGAAGAGACCATTCATGCCTAGTTCTCTTTCTTTTTTTTTTTTAAAGATTTTATTTATTTGTTTGAGAGAGGGAGACACAGCGAGAGAGGGAACACAAGCAGGGGGAGTGGGAGAGGGAGAAGCAGGCCCCCCGCAGAGCAGGGAGCCCGATGTGGGACTCGATCCCAGGACTCTGGGATCATGACCTGAGCTGAAGGCAGACACTTAACGACTGAGCCACCCAGGCACCCCATGCCTAGTTCTAAATCCTTTGAAAAAAATGTGGTTTTTCCCCCCATATGGGATATTAGACAGGTTGAACAGTAATCTTACTTTAACCCCAAACAAGGATGCCCCCAGTCTTCAACTGGACTTGTACAGCCTCACTACGAAGTTGTGCTAGATTTACAAGGCCCCCGTCCATGCCGTGGTCCATACAGGTACTGCACCCTTTGACTGGGGCGGCGGTAGTTTGCGGCACTCAAGTTAACAGGCGCACGCATCCCCTGGCCTCTGCGTCCTGATCTGCGCACTTGGCACACTTGTCCTTGCTCCAGGCTCTGCAGTTTGTCCTGGACATCAAATGAGATCATGAGAAGCACTTTGAAAAGATGGAGGCATTATCAAAACTCAGATAGTATTCTTTAGCATTCCTTTCAAAAAAGCTTTCAGCCACTGGCTCTATGGGGAAAGCAGATTAAGTACAAAGCAAAAACAAAACAATTAGTGTTTTCATCCGAATTCAAAAGGTATTTTACATTAATTAAGATCTGAAGTTCATCAACTAATACATCATTCCACTGTTTCCATCAGTCCTATAAAGGGAGAAATCGAGTCACAGCCTTTGCCCGAGGACCAATGTTTTCCAAGTGACATATCTCCTGGATACAGGACAGAAAAGTCGTGAGAAATATCACACTCTATCTTTCTTTTTTAATACACTCATACTGAGAAAGCCTTTAAAATTAAAAAAAGAAAGAAAGAAAGAAAACTAATAATGCTGGTCACACTTTGAGCGTACGAGGCATTCTGTTTAAAGCATTTTCTCTGTGGGCAGTGGAGTTGAGCCTGAAGCTGAGAAAGCCCGTCTTAAAGAAAAAAAAAAAAATGGGGGCACCTGGGTGGCTCAGTCGTTAAGCGTCTGCCTTCAGCTCAGGTCATGATGCCAGGGTCCTGGCATCGAGTCCCACATCGGGCTCCCTGCTCGGCAGGAAGCCTGCTTCTCCCTCTCCCACTCCCCCTGCTTGTGTTCCTGCTCTCGCTACCTCTCTCTCTGTCAAATAAATAAATAAAATCTTAAAAAAAAAAAAAAATGAAGGAAATAAGTATCATGCAAAAAGTAATCACTTTACAAAGGGAATTATAAAGGAGGGCTGAGCAGTCTCCCCCTTGGAACCCCTCCCTCGCAGGCCCTGGCCATTTCCACTGCTACATAAATTCACGATCCGAGAGGGATCCAAGTTCTCCAATTATGGTTTCCAGTATCAAAAATGATTACTTCAATTTCCCAAGTCCTCTCACATATATTATCCCTTTTGATCATCACAACATGAGGGAAGCAATGTTTTTCTCACTCAGGAATCACAGAAACGGGACTAGCACCCAGCATTTCACCCCTGCACCCATCTGTACTGCCCCGTGCCTTGTGCAGGGGCAGAAGGCTCCTCGACACCCTGGTGTGGAGAACCACACAAGAATCACACAAGAACCCTTGCCACAGCGACCCCCTCCAAACAGCTGCACTAAACGCTTGGCAGGCCTAGCATGCCTTCCTCCAGCCCAAGGCCACATGCCCGTGGTGATGGCTGAGACTTCCTTTGAGTTCCTGTCTGAAAAATCTCCAGGCTGTCAGAAAAATGCATATTTTGTTCTAGCCAGCACCTGACCACAGCCAGCCCCTGACCCCTGACACTCTCCTATCTAAAAAAATAAAGCTTACAATTATAAATCTGTCCTCTACCCCTTTCAGATCTATATGTATGTGTCTCCTACAACCCAAGACTGTCCTCAAGGACTTGAAAGCCATTCCTTTAAAATGAAATCATCAGGAAGGATGGGGCCTTTGTGTCCTGGGCTCGTGGGAGGATAGAATCCTAACTTAGATCTCAGTTTGCTAGCAGACATAGCTGGTCTAGTCACACTTACACTGACCCACCCTATGACCAGCTTTTTGTGATTGTTTACTTCCCTGGCTCTACTTGAGCCCGGCTCACTTCCCCTCACTATTCCCTCATTTTTCTTCTAAAACACTGTCAGCTCTGTATAAACCAGAATGGTGCTCAGCTCTTTCTCCTACTGTCAGCAGTTACTGAATCAAATCTGTTTTCACCACATTATTGTCTGGCTTTGTTTATCTTTCTTACATACACACGCACACAGGCATGTGGTCAAATCCTGTCAGATGTCCTCTTCATTATGTCTTGTACCTGACCCGAGGCCCCACCTCTGCCCTCTCCCCTCAGTCTTCGAGGCTGCCCACCTGCACCAATGGAATAACCACCTCCTTTATGTCTCTCTGCCTCAAATCTGTCTCCCAAGCAATCCACTCTTCATCTTCCTCCCAAAGTATAGGTTGCACCATGCCTTCCTCTCTTCAAAAACACCTGCAGTGTTGACAAGCTAATTAGTATTCAATACTCTGCACTGGCTGGCCTAAGCCTCAATTTCATTTATATCCCTGAGCTAACATGCCAAGGGAATGCAGGGGCAGGAAGAAGCAAGTCTTCCACATACTGCTCTGCAGGGCTCCAGGTGAAGACAGCCTCAGAGAATGGTAGCATGGAAGACAGGAAAATCACATGGTCTAGCCACTCACCAAAAGCCTCGGTCCTATCCCAGCCATTGTCTGAAAATGCGCCCTGATAAAAGAGCCATTGTCCCTGGAAACAATACAGAATCTCATAAAATCCTGCCTCGCATAGGCTAAAATTTGTCATTCTTCATCCTCATTCTTTTCTTTGGGTTTGTACAAAACAGAATAAAAAACAAAATTCATGAGACCGCAACCAGTATCTCTTGAGTGCCTTCTCTGAGCCAAACATCTTACGAAATACCTACCTGCATTTTCTCATTTAATCTTTTTAATGCCCACCACTGTGAGGAAGGTCTATTATTATTCCCATTTAAGAGATGAAGAAATTGAGGCTTGATAGGGATCTGCATCTATCCCTAAAGTATATATCCCATAAGTGGCAAAGCTGGGACATGCATGCAGGTCCCTGTGTCCTGAGAGCATCAGTTCTCAGACTACACAACATGTTGGCAAGCATCCATTTGTAAACAACCATCATTTGATTTTAGGGTCTTCGAACCATTTCCCATAATACATAGACTGCGTTCCTTTTGTCATCCTAGGCATTTTCCTCTGAACTCGGGCCAGTGAATCTAGAATGAAATAAAAATAGCACGCCAAGGAAGATCTGGGCAGTATCCAAAGAAGACACTTCTCATTCATTTAACATCACATTCTCGTTAAGTTTTTATTCTTCTTTGTTCATTCAAAAGGCTTGCTCTCCACCCTCTCAATTCATCAAGATAGAATTCAGGTAGATTAAATATTTTCCTTCAAAAAAAAATCAATGAAAAAAACTAGAAGAAAATAGAGTGACATATTTTTCAAAGCTCTTTAAAAAAGATCACTTTCTAAACCTACTAATAACATGAGAAAAAAACGAAAATATTGAAGGATCTGAGTACCAAAAAAGTTTGTAACTTCTGCACATAAAAAGCAACCAAATATAAAGACAAACAGCAGACTGAAAAAAATGCTCACAGGAAATGTGACAAGGGTAAGTGCCCTTATTAAATGGTCTCTATCAAGTATGGCGATGGATAAGAAAAACATCAAGATAAATGGCCATCAGCAGGAGATTTACAAAAGAGAAAATACAACCTGTGAACTAACTAGTTGGGGGCCCCATAAAAAGCATAGAAATGTAAATAATAACAAGTTACCAGTTCTCACCTAATAATTAGCAAAACTTTAAAAAAGATGTCCGAGGCTCTCAGAGGATGTGGAACGTTCAGGACACTCCTACTTCTTCTGGAGGCAGTATAAATTGATAGAGGCTTCTGGAAAGAAATTTGGCAATAAATTTCACAGCTTTTTTTTTAAGTCTTAGAGTTAGGCCGATAATCTGACCTCTTTGTATTCAGAATACAGAAAGAGCTAAAAAGTATAAGATAATTGCAGTGGTTTGAATTGGAAATATCCAAAAATTACAATAATAGAAGCCTGTCTATGAGGTTAGTTTTTGTTATATCTACTTCATAAATTACTATTTTTTTTAGGTAAAATATCATGTGTATACTTTCTAATAACATTAAAATATATGAATAATAGGTTGTGAGAAAGCAAGATTAATATGCATCCACTCTGGATATTCATTCACATGAATGATATGCAAAGACATTCATCTGACAAAATAAGACCTAGAGAGGGAGGGTAAGGGTTGGTGGATCAAACTTTAAGATTTATGAGTGACTTGGACTTTTATTTTTCCAATACACATTCATACATACCTACAAGCACAATTGTGTAACATTTATCAGTATTTTCTTCAAATATTGACATATATATGCATGTTTGTTTTAAGAACTTTTTCTTATAGCATTTGTAAAAAGATTTATAAATAAAAATAAGTGCAAAAAGAAATAAACACCTTGAAATCTTACACCTAGGTCATTATCACTATTGTCAACATCTTGACCTACAATATACCTTTCAATCATAGTGTTAATGGTAATGATGATTAACTTCTTTGTATCACTTACTTTGTGCCAGGAACTATTCTAAAATCTTGATGAATATTAATCACTAATTTCTCACAAAAACCTCATGAAGGGAATTTTATCACCATCCCCATCTCATAGATAAGAAAACCAAAGTATAAATACATTAATAATTGGCTAAAGTTTACGCAGCTAGATTCAAATGGAGCTAAGATTCCAACATAGGCAGTCTCGGATTTATGGTGGTTCAACTTAAAGTTTTTTGACTGTATGATTGGTGCGAAAGCAATATGCATTCAGTAGAAACTGTATTTTGAATTTTCAGTTATGATCTTTTCTTGGGCTAGCAATGTATGGCACAATTCTATTGTTTTGCTGGGCAGAAGCAGTGAGTCACAGCTCCCTGTTAGCCATGAGATCACAAGGGTAAACAACCACTAACCTCACAACCATTCTGTACCCACACAGCCATTCTGTTTCTCACTTTCAATACAACATTCAATAAATTACTAGATATTCAACACCTTATTATACGATAGCACATTGTTAGATGATTTTGCCCAGCTGGAGACTAATGTATGTTTCCAAGCACATTGAAGGTAGGCTAGGCTGAGCTATGCTATTCAGTAGGTTAAGTGTATTAAATGTATTTTGACTTAACGATATTTTCAGCTTACACTGGATTTATCAGGACATACATAACGCCATCATAGGTCAAGTAAGATCTGTATGCACCATTTTTTTTTTTTTGAGAGAGAGAGAGAGAAAGTGTGAGCAGTGAGGGGCAGAGGGAGAAGGAGACAGAGAATCTTAAGCAGGCTCCACGCCCAGCAAACAGCCCCATGCAAGGCTTGATCTCATGGCCCTGAGATCATGACCTGAGCCGAAATCAAGAGTCAGACACTTAACCAACTGAGCCACCCAGGTGCCCCTATATGCACCATTTCAAATATTTTTAATGGAATCATTCTAAACATGGTTTTTCACTTGTTGTTTTAAACTTAACAGTGTATTTTGAACATTTTCATGTCATTATTTATCCTTCTACATCTCACTTAGTGATTGGTAGAGTGGATTTAAAAATATGACCAATGCTATGCTGTCTATTAAAAAAGTCACTTCAGATATAAGGATACAGGCATGTTGAAAGTAAAAGGATCGGGAAAGTATATTATGCAAACATTAACCGAAGAAAAGCAGGTATGGCTATACCAATATCAGATAAGGTAAACTTTAGAACGAAGAAAATTAACAGAGAGAAAGAGGAACATTATAGAATGATGACAGGGTCAACCCATGAAGAAAATGTAGCAATCTTTAATGCGTATTCACCAAACATCAATGCAATATGTGAAGGAAAAGTTGATAGAACAAAAGGAGAACAGACAAATCCAGAATTATGGTTGGAGACATCAGTACTCCTTTCACATCAATTGATAGAACAACTAGACAAAGAATCGCAAGGATCCAGAGCCCAACAACACTATCAACCCAAAAGATCCAGGTGATATTTACAGAACACACCACCACAAAACAACCTAATATACATTATTTTCAAGTGCCCACAAAATGCATAGCAAGATAAACCATATCCTGGGCCACAAAACAAACCAAAAGCAAATGAAAAGAATGGAAATCATACCAAGTGTGTTCTCCAACCACAGTAGAATCAAACCAGAAGTCAGTACCTGAATGAAAACAGGAAAATTGCTAGAAACTTTGGAAACTAAACAACACACTTCTAAATAATCCATGGGTCAAAGACAAATTTAAAAATATGTATGTTGAACTGAATGAAAATGAAAATACAGCATATAAAAATTTGTGTGACATAGCCATAGCAGGGCTAAGGGAAAATCACAGATCTAAATGCCTGTATTAAAAAAAAAAAAAAAAAAAGGAAAGTCTCAAATCAATAATCTAAAGTCCTGGGGTGCCTGGATGGCTCAGTGGGTTAGACATCTGACACTTGATTTCAGCTCAGGTCATGATCTCAGGGTTGTGAGATCAAACCCCGTTTCAGGCTCCACTCAGCAGGGAATCTGCTTGGGGTTCTCTCTCTCCCTCTACCCCTCTCCCCTCACTCGCACATGCTCTCTCTCTTTCTCTCTCTCTAAAATAAATACATAAATCTTTAAAAAAATAATCATAATAATCTAAAGTCCCACCTTAAGAACCAAAAGAGAAGAGCAAAAATAAACCCATAACAAGCAAAAGGAAGGAAATAATTAACAACAGAAATCAATACAACTGGGAAAAAAAGAGAAAATGAATGAAATAAAAAGTGGGTTTTGTAGTTTTCAGCATACAAGTGTCATATGTGTTTTAATAAATGTATACTTAAGTGTCAGATATGCACACACCTAGACCTCTGGGCGCGAGATCTCATGGTGCACTGGGGAGACTGCAAGTAAGGAAACAATCACAGAACCCTAATTAGAGATGAGCCCATGAGAGGCCCATGAGACTCTTAAAGAAATACTGTTCCAACTCCCTCTGCACCCCAAAGGTGAATGCTAGAACCAAACCCGCTGAAAAACTGGAGGACCTGCTCCAGAATTCAAAATTAGGGAAAGTTCTACCTCCATGTCACATGCCTTGAAGACTTAGTGCTGGATATGTAAAGGCTTAGAGTGGTTGAAAATGAACTCCCAAGAGAGGGCATGTTTGTGGAGGTCATAGTGCAGAGACTCGGGTGCACGGTGGGCCTAGGGGTCCACTTCTCCCGTGCAGTGCGCCAGGGTGCACAGGGGAGAGCAAAGGAAGGGGGAGAAGGGGCTGCGTGTATGTATGTTTCTCCGGAAGGGGCCTCACATCTAAGAAGACCACAGGCAAGGTCACGGCATACTGTTTCTGATGTCATCCCGTCAACAAGGATCTCAGCACTCAGCCTGGAAATTATCCCGAGGCTTGGTTTGTTCTATCCACATTTTAATGTTAAATCAGATGGATGCTTACTTAAGTAAATATTGTGAAAGACAATTTATTTTCATAGAGGAATGAATGCAACAAACAGCAGTGCATGGGTGTTATATGCAAACAATGAATCAGGGAACACTACATCAAAAACTAATGATGTAATGCATGGTGATTAACATAACATAATAAAATTAAATTTAAAAAAAAACAGCAGTGCACAGCACTCAAGTGCAAACAAAAAAGTATTGCAGCCCAAGGTTTCAGAAAAGACGTTGAGAGATTCGGAAAATGAGCTTTCTGTTTTCGAAGTGCAAAGTGGGGACAGGGTCCGGAGGGCAGGCCCAGCCTCCTCCTTTCCCTCCTTGACCTGGCGCCGTGGATGGCTGCCCCCGACAGAGGCTAGGTTCGGTGACCAGAGTGCGGCGTCAACCTCCTTCATCATCCTGCGCTCCTCCAGAACCCCTCACTGTGGGAAATCTGGACCCAGGGTCCGCAAGCCACACCATACAGAGTCGCCCCCCACCCCCGCCCTGGCACAGCTGTGGCTCTCCGATTTGCCCAACACATGACAGTGCTCTCTGCCAACTGCTGTCAGTCACAAGGACCATTCAGGCTGCTATGGCAAAATGGCACAGACTGGTGGCTTATAAACAACAGGGCTTTGTGCCTCACAGTTCTGGAGGCTGGGAAGTCCAAGATTAAAGCACCAACACATTTGATGTCGGGTGAGAGCCGACCTCCTAGACAGCTGTCTTCTCACTGTATCTCATTCGGGGGAAGGCACTTTTTATGAGGTCACTAATGCCATTCAGGAGGGTTCCACCCTCATGACCTGACCTAATCACCACCCCCCACCCAAAGGCCTCACCGCCTAATACCATCATTTAGGGCTTAGTTTTCAACATATGAATTTCAGAGGGAAACACTCAGACCATAACATGAGTATAAGAGCCTAGTGCCCTCCCTTGAAAACAATCCCCACACTTTATAGCTTTACTGTGTGGCCTGGTTCTCAAGGACCTTACATAGAGTCATCCTCATTTGACAAATGGCCAAACTGAGACTCAGACAGAAAAGCAGTTGCTTTCACGGTTTGGTCTGTATCTAGTAGGCCACAACTAAGATTTTCACTGTCAAAAGCGTAATAAATTCATCAATTAGAAAACAAAGTAGGCACTAATACATTGAGGTTTACTTAGAAATACTCAAGAAAACTGTATGCATGTATGAGGATCATTTATATTTCTTCTGAGGTTTAAGATATTTGCAAAATGAAAAAATACGCAACTTTTAGCAAGATGTTTCTACGCCATTCATGATGTATTCTCCCCTTTGAGTAGGAAGCTCTGTTTCAAGATGAAGTGGACATGCTGGATTGTGATTCCTTTAAGGAATGCTCCAGCAAAGCGTGAGAAGTCACTGTGACACTGCGGCATTCAGACCCGTGGTGAATTTTACAGAAATAGAGAAGGGAATGTCAATAGCCTTCCTTCGATCTTTTTTTTTTTTTTTTTCCTTTCTACATCTGTCAAAATATCGTAAGACTCAATAGGAAAAGAAAGGAAAATTGGCCCAAATCAACCTTTAATGTCCTTTAAAAACCTTTATTGTTTTCTATCTGAAAAAAGACAGTTGTAAAACTTTCCTCCCCATGAATTCACTTGTAACTTGGTGGTTGCAGAACCTAGAGTTAGAGCTGTGCCCAAACCCTCCCGCCAAGAGAGCCCTCTACAATCCCTATGTCCTGGTGCCCCCACGGAATTTAGGAGGAGACCTGTGGCGCTAACTGCTCTGAATATTTCATCAGACGATGGAAAATTCATCCACTTTCTTTCTCCTTTTGTCCTGTACATTTCAATCCCAAGATCAATGAATCTGCAATGTTTAATTTACTTTTATTTTTATTTTTTTTATTTATTCATTTGAGAGAGAGATGAGACAGAGAGAGCACAAGCGGGGGAGAGGCAGAGGGAGAGGGAGAAGCAGACTCCCCACTGAGCCAGGACCCCGACATAGGGCTCAATCCCAGGACCTGGAGATCATGACCCAAGCCAAAGGCAACCATTTGAGCCACCCAGGTGCCTCTGCAGTGTTTAATTTTTTAAATAAACCTTAAAGACTTCGGGGTGGGAAAGAAAGATTTAGGGCCAGGATTCCTAGATTTGAATTGTAGGTGAGTTATGGGCAAGCTAACCTTGGGAACTACTGTAACCCTTAAAACCTGCCATGCCGGCCTCCCAAAAGTGTGACAAGTAAACATGGAAAAATAAGCAGAGATTTGGGGATGGTGGGGGAAGAGTTGGGGCTGGATAAATATGGGTTTTATTTTAGACATATACGACTTTATAGCAAAACCAGTTTGATGTGCTGTAAGACGTGCAAGGAGTCGTTAGATAAACCAATGAAGAAAAAGTTAAGAAATGGGGAAAGTACCCAACGTAACAACAGGGCGGAAACAAGATGCAAGAGCATTGTAATCAGTGCAGAAAGAAAGGCTTTCAGATGAGTAAATACACACACACAGAATGACATCCTTGTTAAAAGATAAATTCCTCCCCACACATGAAGCATAAAATTTGATTTTTATTTTGGTGCCAACCCTTTTTCTCTGGCCCTGCACTCAGGCAGCTAATTGCTGCCAGAGAACTCAGACACCTGGACAAAGAGGAATTGCCATAAATTCATGATTGCCTCCCTCAGGTGGGCCTGTGGCACTCCAGGCTCTCTTTCTACACTACTCTGGTCCAGTGTCTCTTCCTCGAACATTTCAGAATGTCTCCACCCTCATCCAAACTGCACCATCGTTATGGCCAATTTTAGGTGTCAACGTGGCTAGGCCATGATACCCAGATATTTGGTCAGACACATATGGATGCTACCGTGAAGGTATTCTTTAGATGAGAGTAGCATTTACCTATCTATCTATCTATCATCTATCTATCTACCTATCTATCTATCTATCTATCTATCTATCTATCTAAGAGTGTTGGGGTTAGGGGAGAGGGACAGAGGGAGAGTCACAGGCAGACTCCACACTGAGTGCAGAGCCCAACTCGGGGCTTGATCTCACAACCCTGAGATCACAACCGGAGCCAAAAGCAAGAGTTGGACACTTAACCAGCTGTGCCACCCAGGTGCCCCAGGAGTAGCATTTAAATCAGTAGACTTTGAGTAACACAGATTACCCTCCATGATGTGGGTGGGTCTCATCCAATTAGGTGAAGGCCTTAAAGGAAAAGACTGAAGTCCGCAGGGGAACAGGAAATTCTGCCAGCTGTCTGCCTTCAGATTCAAGGTAAAACATCCACTCTTCCCTAGGTCTCCAATCAGCCAGCATGCCCTACAGATTTTGGATTTCTCTCTGTTTCCCTCTGTGTCTCTGTTTCTCTCTGTCTCTCTCTCTCCATCTCTCTACATAGGGACACATTATTGGCTATGTTCCTCTGGAGAACTCTAACTACTACAACTATCCACCCCAGTCCTTGCTACCATCCTTCACACACACACACTCTCACTTCAGATGACCCAGTTCTTTATTTCACATAGACATAGATGCTGTGAAATACAAAGATTTTTCAGATTCTTATTTGACTTTCCAGTAGCATTTAACACAAATGACCACTCTTTTCTTAAAACACTCATGTCTGGACATCCAAAATACTCCATAATCCTGATTCTCCTCCTCCCTCTCTGTCCTCTGTGGAGCCTGTCCTCGCAGTGCTTTGTAGTTCTCCCCTCAGTCCAGCCTCAGAGAGATCCTTCTCAATGCTGGAATTCTTCTGGGGTCAGTTCTAGCCCTCTCTTTGCAGAGTCTAATCCCTCTCCAAATGACTTCATCCACAGCATGGTCTCAGTTACCACCCATGTACTGCTGACCACAGTCCAGATCTCTCTACGGCCCAGATTCATGTAGTCAAATGTCCCTCTGACATCTCCAGCTGAATACTCAGGTGTTGTAATTGTACTTTGTCAGATGAGAAGTCTGCTTTTCTCTGGGAAGAAGGGAACTAGCATCCAAAAGAGGCAGCCAGAAGACATTTTGCTTCTCCTTTGTACAGCAGGTTACTTCTCCTTGTTTATCACTGCAATTTAAAGATTAGTGTGGTCCTTCTCTAACTTGGACAATGACCTCCCTGACAGTTTAGGGCCTCCTGTGGCCTCCAGTTCACAGAGAACCCTAGCTGAGCCAAGTGTTTGAGAGAACTCAGCTGGGCTACTGAGAGTAAGCACCAAATCCAGCCATCTCGGGGATTTCTGCCAGTGCAAGCTTGCCTTAGGATTTTCAAGTAGAGTTGAAAATTACCTCCAAGTGACCCACACACAACACATACCTCTAGCCCTTCTGCTCTCATCTCTCATTAGCATTAGAAAGCTTCTACCAGAAATCCCATCCATTAATTCTCAGGCAGACTTTATTTTTGATGCAGCATCTCACAAATTAATCAGACTCTACTCAGTGTGGTCTTGGCTACACTTTATCATGCAAAAATTCGCCAACATTCTCGCAAATAAGAAGCACCTTTTCATGGTTTCCTGTGTTCTATTAGTCATTCGATGGAATTTAGGATTCAGGGAGAATTCATTCATGGGATTTATATGCTATCTTGAACTAGAAATTCAAGTTTGATTTCTAATTATGCTCTACATTCTGAATTCTCTGAGCCAATAATTCTTCCAAATCTTTCAATCCCAGGTACCTTTAAGGTTTGCCCCATTTTACTTAACTCAGGGAGATACCCATGATCTGGAACATGGATGCCTACTAGCTGCAAAACATCTTTAGCAATTATTATGAGGAAAAAAGGACACAATGACCTTTAGCTTTAAAATCTTTGCACAGTAGGGGCGCCTGGGTGGCTCAATTGGTTAAGCATCCAACTCTTGATTTTGGCTGAGGTCATGATCTCAGGGCTGTGGGATCAAGCCCTGCGTCGGGCTCCGCACTAAGTGTGGTGCCTACTTGGGATTCTCTCTCTCCCTTTCCCTGTGCTCCTCCCCTGAGCTCTCTCTCTGTCTCTCTCTCTCTCTTTAAAAGAAATAAAGTAAAAAATCTTTGCACAGTAGGCAAAACCCAATAGTCCAATAGCTGTCACTTGGTGTTCTGCTTTCTGCTATAATCCTCTAGCCCAAGACTGGGATATCTGCTGCCCACATCTCCTTATTGCCTTCTGCTCATAACTTCCCAAAGCATCTACATGTTTCAAGGAGCAAAAGCCATGGAAAATGGTGAACTCTTTAGTATACAAAGAGATATGAAATTATCTGGTCTAGGCAGATGAGGTATCCTGATTGTGAAAGGTAGCAGTAGTGGTGAATGTCTGTGGAGTCCCATATAGAAAGCTCCAGTAACTGATCAAGTGCACAGCCACAAATATCAAGTCTTTATCTTCATGCTTTAGGACAACTTTGCTTTCTTAGGCAACCCATGAAGATGATCAAGATTTCCTAAGAGTGATGTTAGTTTTCTGTTTCCACATGTAATAAGCAAACAGTTTTTACTCTTTACTATATATAAATTTAAAGTCCCTTTTTATAAGGAAATATCTAGGCATATTATGGAGTTAATCTGCATTATATTGGTCAAAATCAATCTTTTCTAGAGACAATCACAAGCATCTTCTCAATCCTATTTGTAGCTTTGGTTTTAGATTTTATTTATTTATTTATTTTAAAGATTTTATTTATTTATTCAAGAAAGAGAGAGAGCACAAAGGGTTGGGGGGAGCAGAGGGAGAGGGAGAAGCAGGCTCCCTATTGAGCAGGGAGCCCAACTCGGGGCTCCACCCCAGGACCCCAGGATGATGATCTGAGCCAAAGTCAGACATCTAACTGACTGGTTTTAGATTTTAAAAGTAGTTTTGCAATGAGTGTTAAAATCAAAAGAATGAATCCTCCAACTTTGTTAGTCTGCAATATCTTCTAAGCTTCTACACTTCTATCTTTTAGACTAGAGCATAGTCTCAAAGAATGGCTATAGTCTCAAAGAATGGCTGATTTATCAAGCTTTATCTGTAGGGTTTCATTTGAGTGCTGTTTATGAATATACCTTGCTTTTAGATTTCTTAGTTCCTAGCTCTATTTTGGGAGGGGAGGAGATAATGTTTGTTTGTCTTGTTTATTTTTTTAATCCCTCATCTTCACAAAAGCAAAGAAAAAGTTCTATTTAAAACCTTGCTACTCAAAGTATAATTTGTAGAACAGCAACAACAGCATCACCTGTAAGCTCATTAGAACTATTACTCTCAGGCCCACCCAGATCTTCTGCTGAATCAGAATCTCTATTTTAATAAGAATCTCAGCTGGTTTGTGCAACATTTAAACTGAAGAAATACTGATTTAAAGCATTAAACATCTTCTGTGTCTCTATATCCTGTATCTGTAAAATAGGGATAAAACCAATTGCATCTACCTCAGGATATTATGAGATTCAAAGAATATAAGGAATGTGGCAGCGTTGTCCAAATGACAAATATTAATACCAGTCAATGGATTAAGAATTTATGGGGTTATAGTGTGGATTAAGTGAAATGTGCATGGCACATGATACTTGGCATAATGCAAGATTCAATCACAGAATTAATCATCCAATGAATTTTTTTATTAAATTGAATTTATTCATCCAATGAATATTTATTAAGCTCCTATTAGATACCAGGCACTAATACTACTGTGCTCTCACAGAAGGACAAGTAAAAATTAGACAAGAGGTCCATAGCTAGAGGAATTCTTCAGGGTGGTTAGAGGCCAGATTCCATGTTATAGAGCCCTTTCACCCACCAACAGACTAAAAAGATAACACTTAGAGCCTGTTTTCCTTCCCTTCTCAGAACTGGCAAAGCCCATTTACATTTAACTCTGCTATGGTGATTCAAAGACAACCTAGTATCAATAATGCAAACTAGTATGCAATGCTAGGAAAATAAAATATTATCCCTTGATGCTTGTTCTACTCATGATGCACGACGTAACTAAAGTCCATGAGGCAAAGACAAAGACTTAGTTAATGACCATTTCCATAGAGGCAAACACATCAGGACTCCAAGCAATGTAACACTAGAATGAACTGAGTAGACCCAGTAGTTGGAAATGACTTTCAATTCTTGAGAAAGGGGGTTTTCTTGGAATGCTGACCTCTTCATCAAATCACAGTCCTCAAAAAGCCTAAAGAGCCTGAGAAAAGATCTAGTCCGGGGGACATCAGCACACATGGAGGGAGAAGAAAAGTGAAAAAAAAGAAGGAAGCAGCATAGTGAGTAATCACTGCTGAATTGAATAGAAAGGAACAAATGGCAAAGCTCTGAGTAGTCTGTCAACCCACACACAGGCACTTGGGCTTACTGATCTGTTCCCACCTCATTGTAGAGGGAAAATTGAATCCAGAGATTAAGTCTTTAGGTTTTCCATAACAATGTGGAATTCAAAGCTATTCTAACTTCACCATCTACTTTGGAAACAATTCATGTTAATAAAAACACATCAGGTCATACCTATGGCCAGGGGAAAAGGAGAACACTGTGATGGGGGTGGTAGGAGAAGATGTTTACCAGGTAGTTTTTGCAGCAACTGAAAAGTTGATCCTAAAATTCATAAGGAAATTCGTATGGACCCAGACGAGCCAAAATAATCTTTAAAAAGAACAAAGGTAAAGAATCCACACTTCCCAATTATATAGTTTACTACAAAGCTACACTAATCGAGCTGTGTGATACTAGCATACATATAGATGAATAGATCAATGGAGTAAAATTGAGAATCTAGAAATAAACCCTCACATTTATAGGCAACTGATTTTTGACCAGCATGCCAAGACAATTCAGGGTGGGGGAGTGGTACCTTCCAAAAATGATGTTGGGATCATTGAATATCCACAGAATGAAGTTGGACCCTTAATTCACACCAATCAACTGAAAAGAGATCATAGATCTAAATGTAAGAGATAAAACTGTGAATGTTTTAGAAGAAAAAATAAAAGTAAATCTTCCTAATCTTGGTTTAAGCTAAAGTTTCTTTGATAATACACCAAAAGCACAAGCAACAAAAGAAAAAGTGGGTAAATTGGACTGTATCAAAGCTAAAACATGTTTAACAGCCCTCTCCAAAATGCAGACTAACTGCATCCGAACACCCTGGGGAAGGAAAAGGAGGCTGTGTGAAAGTACAGAATCCCACGTCATACCCTCAGAGAGTATGAAAGTTGTGCTTTTAAGAAGTTCCCCAAATATTATTGATGCCAACATGCAACTCAAGCTAGAGTTCCTAATCCAGAGATTGAAACAAAACATATGAAATAAAATGAGAGAAAAATTTAGGTGAATAGTCTCTCATGTCAACATGAGGGGGGCATTTTAAATACATAAAAGCAAAGAACTAAGCTATTTATTGATTCACTGATTCATTAAACAAATATTTACTGGCACTACCGGGCACATGCATTGGGGCTACATGAAATGTTGAAACTTCTGCATATCGAAATTCATCATATGCAAAAGCAAACTAGGAAAAGCTATTTGCAATGTCTATGGTAAAGAAAAGATGTCTTTAATAAGCTATTAAAAAATTGTATGATTCACGAGGAAAAGAAAAATAATAGAAAATGGGAAGTAGACATGGATGGTCCTCAAAGAAAATAAGTTCCCCAAATTAAAGTGCAAATATGTGAAAACCTGTTTGACTTTTCTAATAGTCATAAAAATGGAGACTATTGGGATAAAATTTTCTGTGTGGCTTTCAAACTGTTAAATACGAAAACAAATGGAATGAACGCCAAGGTTGGCAGGAGTACGGTTATGGCAGTGCTTTTTCACATTGCTCTTGGCAGTTAAAACTGTCACATATATGAGTCTCATTTTCTTTGTCTGTCAGCTTTCATTAGGTTGTATTGTGGTCATAAACAACCCCTAAATCTCCATGGCTTACATCAATTAAGGTTTATTATTCCTGGTACATTTCAGCTGTGGGCTGGCCACGATGTTGCTCCACATTTCCTCCCTCTGGGTTCCAGATTCCTAATAGGGATGTGTTGCTCTCTGGCATAAAGAAAAGCCCAGTACTGGAAACAGCAACGGTTCCCAAAGTTTCTGCTACAACGCAGCACACCCCAGTTCCAGTCATTGGCCAATGCAAGTCATGTGTCCAAGCCTGGTATAAATGAATAGAAGAGTACAAAGAGGGGGCTCTGACGCAATGGTCTGAAAGGAGAACAGCAAATACTATGAACAAATTACACAGTCCTTCATGATCTGCTCTCTTGGAAGGCAGCTATGCTAACCACTATACCACCAACGCTTCGGCATGATCTGCTCTCTTGATCACAAATATTCACTTTTCTCCCTGTGCATGAAAAATACACTCCTCCGCACCCCAAGGAAAAATCTCTCCCAAAGTCCTATCTAATAATGGCTTCAGACCCAAAGCCCAAAATATCTTCTGAAGTGTTTCTGCACCTGATCTATGTGGCTCCTCTTGATATGGAGAGCTATGAACTAGAGACAAGTTACCTGCAGCACCACCACCACACACACCTGCTCAAATACATGCAGCATACAATGGGTCAAGAAGGACAAGATAACCAAAACAAATATTCCCATGCGGAAAAGGAAAGGATAGACACACATCAGTTACTGGTCCACAAAATTCTGAAGTCCTATGGGACAGATGTTTAAAAAGCCCTTTAACCTAAGACTGGGAATACATTGTTCTTCATAGCTGTGCCCTCTTGAAAATCCTCCCTTTTCAACTGCACCACAGAGGATGGACCTGGAAAATATGCCCCTCTCATGGACTGATGAACTATTTCTTCCTATAGACGATTAGGTGTCCTAAGGCCATTTTAAGTCTTCAGTGGTCTCAGTCTCTTTAATCCATGCTGATATCTTTTTTGGCAATAGGACTCTCTCAAAAACTTAACTATTTATTTCTTTGATTGGCAACACATGTAAATGGCACCCATAAGTCTTTTTTGAGACATGCTTTGGCATGTCTCAACTTTATAAATGAAAACCAAGCGCATCTTTCAACCATGAACATCCTGGAATTTCTAGACTCTATATTCACTTTCAATTCTGCTTACAGATTGGCCAGTTCTTTTTTGAGCAAACCTCATCACTTCAGCACATTTCCTATAGCAGCCAACTCACATTCTATTTTTCCAGTTTCTCCTGAAGCCATGAGTCCATTTGATTCATTATCTACTTTCTACGCTATTGGTTCACAAACTGGCCCCCATATACAGAGGGAGCGAAGAAAGAAGCAAGCCACTCCAGATGGGTAGATGGCAGGTTTAAAGAGCAAGGGAACTTACAAGGTTTGTCTTGGGCAACTGGAAGAGGAACAGAAGTCTACACTGCCTGTCACAATCTTAAAGTTTATATCGAGGCCTCACCTGGGTTCATTCACATGTACCATCCAGTTGGTCTCAACAAGACCTTACTCTTTCCAACCATGTCCTTGAGAGGGCTCCCATCATGGGAACTGCGAGCAGAACAGACATTCTAAGGACAGAGACGGGGTGAGGAGCCTCTGACTGCCAGAGCCAGCTCCCAGGTCAACCAATGGTCACATCCTCTCAATGACCTCCTCCAACACAAGCTGTTGTGGCAACAGTTTTACCAAGTGTTTTGGTATTCCGTTGTTGCTTTTGCTGTTATGCAGCACCCCTTTTCTGGTACCAATTTTTATACCTGTCAACATTTTGCTAAGTTTTGCTACCATAACAAACCTGCAAATCCCAGGGACTTAAGCAGCAAGGGTTTACTTCTCATTCATGCTAATGTTGGCTGCAAATCAGTTGTGGCTCTGCTCCCCGGGTCTTCTTCATTCTGGGATCTAGGCTGAAGGCCAGCCCTTATATCTGTGACCTGCTATTCTCAGATAAATGGAAAAGAGTGAGGGCAGAAACACCAATGACTTGCAGAGCTTTTGCTAGGAGAAGGCACACATCATTTACACTCAAGTTCCATTGGCCAAAGCAAGTCATATGATCAAGCCTAACTTCAACCAGAGAACCCATCAATAAGACCCTTCCCTTAGAAAGGTGAAGGAGGGTTCTTGCAGAGACTGGTCTGGGGGGAGGAGGGGAAACAATAAATATTTTGAATAGTTAGTACAGTGTTCCACATCTCCTTCACAAGTGTGAGAATTTAATTTGTAAAAGGGCCTCCTACACTTCCTGGAACATAGGAGTTACTCAATAAATAATCATTTATGTGCTCGCTTCGGCAGCACATATACTAAATAAATAATCATTTATTTTCTTTTCATTTCCCTCCCACTCTCTTTTCCTTCACAATGCTGAGATCTCAGTATTTCATGATTTCACTGATATCACCTGCAGCCAGTGAATGAGAACAATGAAACGATAAAAGATAATAAAAATAATCATCAGAGTGTTTCTTAATTTCCAAAGTGGAGGCCATGTAGGAAATGTTATGACCTAGTTTGCCCATTGTTATCTTACAGAATTTACAGTATAGCTCTCTCCTGTATCCTTTCAAAATTTAATAAATATATGCTCTGTGTCTGCTTTAAAGTCAGCACAAAAATTGAGGGATCCAGGTGTCATCAGGGCTTTCTTTGGTCATTATTGCCAACAATCAAATATGCTTTCCTTGCTTAAAGACCTTACCCTGAACCGACCTGCGCTGGCAAAAGCTAAATGAATTTCAAGACATTGCCAGATTACATCTGAGCCATCATTTACTTTCCTTCCTGAATTGTCTCCTTTTGAGTCATTGCCTCTACTTGCGGCTCCATCATGCAATGACCAAAACAGCTGGATTTCTGTGGCTGTTTTTCCTCTGTAAAAATAAAATTTAAAAAACCAGAAAAGAAACTGCTGAAATGCAACATTTTCCCAAGGCAGTGTTACTCACCTATTTAGCCAAACTTTCTCTCCATTGTTGAGCTTGGATGCCATCTTTATGTCCAAGTGACAAGACATTATTAATCCTTTCCCTCTCTCTTCCTTCTACCATGTTACTCAGCCAGAGGATATAATCATGGGTAATCCAAGCAGGCAGGCATCAGTTCATTTATTCTCACCATTTCCTAAATAGTTCTTGAATAAAGACAAGGCTTCCCTTCATAATGAGTCATTTCCCTCTTTTCGAATTGCAGACAAAACCAGATTCAAGCTTCAGCTGTGATGACTCCTTATCTAGACACCTGCCACCACGAACCTTCAAGTAAACACAACTGACCCAGTGATACAGGTCACAGAGGAGCAGCAGGGGACAAAGGTTGAGGATACTGGGACCAACTGGCATCCTAGAAGAGAGTCTGATAATAGGGCAGGAGGCTCACACACAGATCTGAAGCACAACCACATACAATGAGAGCCCTGAGAACATAATCTGGGCATCCCTTGTCCATGTGTCTCCAGGCCAGTGGTGTGCTAGAGCCAGCTTGTACCAGTGTGAGAAAACTAATGGTTCAAATTTCAGGAATTTTGCAAACCAGGTGTTAAATTGTTGGTAGCCTCAAATTGGCCATGTGGAGAATTTACACCATAGAAACTGACTAATGCTACAACTCAGGGCTTTTGTCTTCAGAGAGCCAGTTGTTAAACCTTTACCAACACACCACTGGTGCTTTGGTTGCTGTTCTCAAGCTAAAAGCCTGTGGAAATGAGAGCTTCACATCTCCTTCCCCTAGACATTTGCATCCAAATTCTGTTCAGAAGGCACCAAGGAACATTAAGAAAGTATGATCATCATGACCCTGTCACTGGTCATTAACCACAAAGTCTGTTCAAGGTCTGTTTTACACTTGAAGGATGCTCAGCAATGGTCTTCCACTGACACTCACGGCCAGGCCACCATCTGAGGACAGCAACCGTTGGTTCTTGTTCCAGATCCTTCCTGGTGTTTACACCAAGCAAGACAGTCTTGGAGGAGAGTGAGAATAGAAAGGCATGGAAAAGACAGGCCTGAGGCTTTAATTGCCTGGGGCTTGGCTGGCTGTGTGAGACAGAGACAGGTGGTGAACCTCGCCCCAGCCCCCAGTGCTGCTTAGTCTCTTTTGGGAATGACACCATAGTAAGAGAAAAGATTCCCATGTGGGAAGGAAACCAGAAAACCAGGTCTGGCTGTACCTCTGACACCGACAATGTGACCTAGAAAACAAGGCACCAACTGCTATCACAAGTGACCACACTACCCCAGAGGTTTTCAAACAGTGACTGGTTAGTAGACCCTGCCACATGTAGACCCTACCACACGTTTTTGGGATGATGGAAAAACAAATGGAACTAAACTGGAAAGAAAAAAAGAAAGAAAGAAAGAAAGAAAAAGAAAGAAAAAGAAAGAAAGAAAGAAAGAAAGAAAGAAAGAAAGAAAGAAAGAAA
>NW_023270265.1:7672256-7778315 GCF_011800145.1 Mirounga leonina | reverse complement strand
AAGAGAGGTAGAGGGAGGTAGGGGGAAAGAGGGAATAGAAAAGAAAAGAGGAAGGAAAGAAGAAAGTAAAAAAGAAGAAACAAAAAACAAAGAAAAAGAAACCAGAAGATGAGATTGAAGTAACAGGTTTGCTCATACATAAGAACTTTTTAAATGTTCATTTTTCCAAAGTTTCCCTGAATTTAAAAATTGACTTTAGAATAAGTAAATGTAATAAGTGTGAACTTCATAAAATAACATATATTTTTAAAATGTCCCTTCTATATGTTTGTATACTGGGGACTTGTACGTATGTAAAACTTTACTTGGGAAGAAAGTTCCAGTGCTGAGGATTAAGTTTGAAAACCACCCAACTAACCACTCAATAATTCAAAGAAGTATTTTATTGTGAGCTATTACAAGACGTGATGCTAGCTCTGTGTATTTAGCCATAGGAAGAGAACGCAGATCCTCTTCTTAAAAACTCAAAACTGGATTTCCAGTCAAGGGTTCACTCTTTAAACTACCCTCTCTGCTCTAAAAAGAGGAATTTAATATTTTTCATTGGCTTTTTTTTTTTTTTTAATGAAGACAAAGTCACTTACAAAGAGAAAAGAAATTTGACAGTGAATCAAAAACAGAAGACAACCTAAACGCCAGGAAGGCCCTGAGGCCATGACCCTGTTGACTCCAGATACAAACTAAAAGAGCCTGGAAATTCAACTACAGGGAATAATGGAGACCCCAATCCCAAAAGTGCTAGAGGGAAAGAGCCAGCCTGCCACATAAAACACAGCTTCGACATCCTTGTATGAAAGAAGGTTAAGAGCAAACTGTGAGCGCTGCCTTGGACAGCAGCTTGCACCAGCACCAGCAGTTCCAGGAGAGCCAGGAAAAAGCTGATCATGTAGAACCAGCTCCTGGGTATGCAACAGCTCTGATACCAACATGGGATGCGAGGCCTGCATCTGAGGTCCCATTTGGCCAGATGGGGACAACCACAAAGCTGCAGGGCAGGGAGAAGTGAGTGTGGAGTGGGAGAAAACAAAATCCCCACTCAGTGTGTGCCCGAAGGAAAGGAAACCCAACCATCCCAGGGAAAGCTAATGCTAAGAAGGCTGAACAACAAAATCAATAGTCAAAGGATGAGTTCACGCCCAACAAAATGGAAAAACTGAGAACAATCACATATTGGCTTTACAATTGGTATGTTTCAGCTCCTCGAAGAGGTAATGCAAGGGCACTTTTAAAAAAACAACAACAAAAAAAAGAAAAACAACAAAAAAAAAGAACAACAACAAAACCAAATCAGGTCCCCCCAGACATGGACCTGGAGAAAGTGCCCAAGCAAAGGATTCTTTATGTGTGGCTCAGAGTCCCCATGGAAAACACAACACCTCCTCAGCCTACCACATGGATAATGCTGAGTTCCCTCCAGGGATGCTGCAGCTCTCACCCCACACAGTGCCCAGCCCTGCGCAGAATGGCTCCCTAGCAATCAAAAGGACAATCTCAAAAAATCATGGCCGGCCCAGTGGTGCCAAATTTCACCTGACAGACTTTTTTTTTCATGGGCAAGAAAATCTGAAAACATTCACCCTTCTTACAACATGGATGTTCTAATATGAAGAGAAATGTGCATCACCTGATTTGCACTCAGGAGGGTTACTGATATAGACATGGTTCCCTGAAGCCCACACTGAGATAGGGATCATCCACAAGTGATTTGGTCAGGACTCCCTCCAAGGAGACCCCAAAAGGGAGCCGAGGGAGCAGGATAGGAAACAAAAAGCCACAATACAAGGGTCCAGTTTCAGGAGAGTGTCTGTCTCAGCCTAGTCCCATATAATTGCAGCTAAGAGGTTTTCCTGCCCTGAGGCAGGGGAGCTGAGCTGTCACACTTGCCTGTCCCTTGGTCACTGGCAGAAACTCCCAAGTGCTGGCCTCTCTCCGCGCCTATGGGGAGGGAGTCACAGAAAAGGTAAAACGCATCTCAAGGGATTTAGGCAGAGCTCAAATATTGTCTGCTGTAGTTACCTTTCCTTACAGTCAGCAACTGGGAAGGTTTGTGATGATTTGATACTTCCAGAGAGTGAACTGTACCAAGCAAAGAAAGAAAAGGCAGTATAGAAAGTTAAGCTTTATTCATGTGTGCAATGATTGAAGAATATGCCCGGATCGTACAGCCCTCAGTATAAATTAATAGGAGGACTTCAGGCAACAACGACCTGTTTAGGTCCAGATGAGCTACAGAACTTAAATGTGATTCAAACTATCACCAAAATTTTGGCTTTCACAAACAATCTCAATTATTTCTAAATTATTTGAAAATAATACAAGATTAGTTCAGAGGCAACTGATAGCTTTAGAAGTCATAAATAGATATAGTCCTTTATTAATCTTGTAGCTGTACTTTCAATAACATTCTTACCATTAAGAAATCTAACATCAGTAAATGTGTTTTATTTGCTAAAAATTATCTATGATCTTTCAGTTAATTGACAGATAAAGTAGGAATTTAAACAAAATAATTTGGTTTCTAGTAAACTTGACACCTATAGATAAAATTAATGCACAGCAGTATGAGACTTAATAACTTAGAAAAAATAGATTTATGGGTTGGAGTTTTCATAGTTTTAATCTCTGTGGTCCAAACACACTTCTTAAAATAAAGGAGAGTAAAAGAAAAACCATGTTATCAAAATGTGTGAGTTGCTTCAGGGGCCATGAACAACTCCTTGTACCCCTTTGCCAAAGCATTAGCATGATTAATAGACTCATACTCTGGTGCCCATACCCTGCCTGTGGCTACCAGAAGGGCAATGACAATGTAGTATGGATGTTCCCAAGTCAGGCTATAGAGAGGATACAAGGGCCTATGATGAAGGCTTTGGGTCAAGGTTTTCATTTGAGGTTTTTTGTAATCAACTTAAAAGTAAAAATTTTTCATTAAAAAAAAAAAAACCAGGTAGAAGAGATTACTATTTTAGAAAGAACCAATTATAAGTCCTGGGAAATAAAAACGTTTTTATCAAAAATTTTTAAATGGATGAGGACAAGTTCAATACACTCCAGACTGGACAGAGGTCTGTTGGACTGGAAAATTAAACTGGGCATTGGTGAATTGGAAGCTCTCTGAGGATTTTACCCAGAGAGAAAATAGAAGATTACAAAGCATGAGGAAGAAAGTAAGAGATCTGGAGAAAGACTGAAACACTCCAACATACATCTAATAAGAGTTCCCAAGTAAAAAGCAGAGGGAACAGAGGAGAAGCAATATACTCAGAAACAATAGCCAAGAATTTTCTAGCATTAAAAAGGACAGAAGTCTTGGGCACCTGGGTGGCTCAGATGGTTAAGCATCTGCCTTCAGCTCAGGTCATGATCCCAGGGTCCTGGGATCGAGTCCCACATCAGGCTCCCTGCTCCTTGGGAGCCTGCTTCTCCCTCTACCTCTCTCTCTCTCTCTGTCTCTCATGAATAAATAAATAAAATCTTAAAAAAAAAAAAAAAAAGGACAGAAGTCTTTTAGACTGAAAGCCAAACAGGAGGAATAGAAATTAATCCACAAGTAAATAAGCTGCGGTGATAATGTGAAACTCAAGGACATGGAGGAAGTATAGAAGCCAAAAGACGACTCCATCACCTTCAAATTGTCCTAAGCAACAGGAGATGCCAAAAGACAAGGGGATGGCATCGATCAGTGCTGATGGGATACAACTGTCACTTGGAAGTATATATTTACAAACACTTGTTGGTGAGTTATAGCAAAATAAGTACATTTCAGACTTTCAAGACAGATAATTTACTACTCACAGACCATCACTGAAAGAATTGCTAAATATATTTCAAGAAAAAAAACCCATAAATGCAGAGGGAAATCTGTGATGCAAAAAGCAATAGAGTAGAGAAAAAGTGGCCAAAATTGTCCATACATGTCATAATAAAACTAAGGTTTTTGTATCAAAAATATGGGCCCAAAGCATTAGATGATAGTAACAAAAGAGGCAGAATCAAAGAACAGTTTGTAATAAAGTGTGCTGAAGCATTGTTCTACTTCTTTTATGTTTGAAAGAGAATAGAGATACTATATTACATAAATACACAAATAATATATATGTTCAAATTTAAGGATAACCATTACAAGAAATCCAATTGGCTTGCCAACCAAAGGGAAAATAAAAGGGAATTAAGAAAATTTTATCAATTCAGAAGAAAAGTAGATAAAAAGAAATCCAAAAAGAGTATGATAAGCCAAAAAAAATTACACATAGAAATAAGAGTGCACAATTCAATAATTACACAAAATATAAATGTATTAAATTTGTCTAGAAAAAAGACAATTATATGTTTGGGTTTTTTTAATCTACATATATGCTGCTAATTAGAGGCACACTAAAATATAATGCAAAAGCCCAAACCTAGTAGGAAAGATGAGCCATCAACTTAAATACAAGGCTAAAGATGTGAGTCATCTTTTAAATACCAATCAAGCTTTGCAAAAGTTCAAAAGAGAGGGAGAAGAAAGAATTCATCAAGTATGAAATTAGACAAGGAAGTCTACATGAAAGAGGAGACATTTGAGTTGAGTCTTGAGAAATGGATAGGATTGGGTTGGTAGAGATGAAGAGCATTCATGCTGAGGAATCTGAGGACCATAGCATTTGTAAGGTGGGGGGTTTGACTGCTGTATATGTGACTTGACACATTATTTTTAGGCAAAGGGAGCCACTGAAATTTTATGCATCAGGAAATTACATTATGTTCTCAAATCCCAAAGATTTCAAGTGTCAATGAGTGGATGGAAGGAAAAATATGAAAGAATAAATAAATACAGACTTCATGATGTTCCTGATGTCAGAGTCTTCCTGTACAAGCTTTCAAGATCATCTTGCTTGCAGATCCACTGGAAAGTGATCTATTTTCCTAGAACTTCACTTTTCAACAGGACAGCTGGGAGCTAGGGTTCTAGTCTTGTTGTACTAAAAGGGTGAAGAGTGTAAACCCAATTCCCATCCCTTGGAAATCATTGCCATGTGGTATTTCCCGTACAATTCCTCTGTGCTCTCGCTCTGGTTGGGGTAGGATGAAGCAGAAAAGTCAACCTTGAGGAGGAGAGAAAAACATAGCTTAAGCTCCTTCTGTCTTCAAGAAACTATGATAAGTGCTTTACTTAGGTACAATGGGAGAACAATCCAAGATTGTCCTCTTTACGTTAATCACTATTTTTCAGTTGTTTCTGTCCTCCATAGTCTACAACCAGATTTTCATTCACCTTTGCATTTTTATTCACCTAGAAGTCACTTCTGTTCTCATTATCTCTTTATTATGAAATGTTTTAAATTTATACAAAAGTAGAGGTATCATTTCATCTGTGAGTATTAATGTTTCACTATGTATCTCTAAAAGGTGATTCTTCTTTTGAAGAATTACCAACAATGCCACATCATATCTAAAACAACTCATCATAATTCCTCAGCATAAATACATCTAAAATCAGTGTTCAGATTTCCCTAAATGTTTTATCAGTTGTGTTTAAAAAACAAAACAAAACACGGTTTGTTTGAAACAGAAATCAATTTGGTTGATGTAACCCTTAAATCTCTTGTAATTTATAGATATCCTCCATTTTTTAAATTGTCCTTCAACTTTTTATATACTTCTGTTGTCATCATTTTGTTTTTCTGTAGAAACCAGGATTTGTCCTGTAGAGGGTCCTACACTTTGGACTTTGTGAATTGCATTCCTGTGGTATCATTAACATGTTCCTTTGGTCTCTGTGCTTCCTGAAAATGATATTTAGATCTAGAAACTTCATCAGAATCAGAGTTAGAATGAAATTCTAGGAAAATAGGTTGGTTTCCAGTGGGCCTACAAGCAAAATGAACGCTTGTACTAGAAGACTGTGACATCAGGAACAACATGAAGTCTATATTTATTTTCCACATTTCTCCTTTGTGTATACACACACATACACACACAAGCAAGACTATCTCAAAAGTGGTGGTGTTTATTTCCATCAGGACATACATAAATGTCTGATAGTCTCTCTTGTTGTGATGTTATCAACCATTTATATGCATTATCTGTCTCCAGTGCCTGGATTCATTAATGCTTTAAACACTGCAAAATGATCTAACTCTATCATTCTTTGCATATCAGTTGAAATTCTCCTATACAGAGAAGCTACTCCTCCTCAACTCATTATCCAGAAGGAGAAATCTGAAAATAAAGGCAGGATAAATGTTTGACATTTTCCCTTTATTTTCTATATTTTAAAACAATAAGATGATTCCAGAGCATCCTCCAAAAGTTGATAAGTTTTATTTTCTTATTATCATTATGAACATATGCACTGAAACCTATTTGATGTGTTTTAGTCTGTCACCATTGTTATCCTTATGGATGACCAATTTGTCCCATCTTTAGGCAGCAGGAACTTATTCAGGCGGTCTCCTAAGCCCTTTGACACATCTCTAGTAGTATTTAGTAGCTTCTTTGCTATCTAGTGTAACAAGTTATTTTAGGCTTATCTTGAACCTTTTCTTCCCCAGAGCTGGAATCAGCCAGTTCTCCAAAAAGCTCTGGTTCCTCTCTGTATAAATGGTATTAGAGATTATAAGCTAAACACCAAAGATGCTCACTGTTTACTGGGTTAGTCATCACTTCCCAGCCCTTTCAGTCAACAGATAGGAAAATGGTTTAAGGTAAAATACAGTTCACGTTGATGATTCAAATTCAGAGTTACAGAGTTTTTGCTTAATCTCATCCATCTTACACCCTTCTTTCCTTTCAACCATGCCAAAAATCTCAGCTTTCAATGTCAGCAACATAATCACTCATTTGATTTGTTCCATGATACACACCTAGTCCCAGAATAATTATATCAACACTACCACCACCAATATGATACTGAATACAATTTAAGATATTTTGCAATTCTTTTCATCCTTAGAAAATATTCCTCTAGAGATGTAAAAGTACTGTGTTTTAGTGTCACTTGGAGTAGTTCCTCTCTGTGTGATTATACCAACAATTGAATTCACACATTAATTTGTTTCATTTTTCTGAGAATCTTTTTCAAGTTCAATTAGCTTTCTTACCATTTCATCTGCTGACTTTGTATCTCATTCTCTCATCTCTTATTCTCTGCCTATTCTTATACCATGAAGGCTATACTTTCTAAAATTCAGATGTTAGGTAGATGTTCTTCTAATCTTAGTTATAAATAATTTTTGCTTCAGGAATATTTGAAAGGCTTCGTTCTGTTTATTGTTTGTTTTGTTTTTCTGCTATTTCATCTTTATACATGGTTCTTTCCATCTAGAACCTAGTATTTGTGTCTTTTTTTAATTTTAATTCAAGTATAGTGAACATACAGTGTTATATTAATTTCAGGTGTGTACAATATAGTGATTCAACAATTCCACACATCACCCAGTGCTCATCATGAGAAGTGCACTTCTTAATCCCCATCACCTATTATACCCATCAGCCCACTCACCTCCCTTCTGGTAACCATCAGTTTGTTCACTATAGTTAAGAGTCTGTTTCTTGGCCTCTCTCTCTCTCTCTTTCTCTCTCCCCTTCTCTCTCTCTTTCCTTTGTTTCCTAAATTCCACATATGAGTGAAATCATATGGCATTTGTCCCTCTCTGACTGATTTATTTCACTTAGCATTACACTCTCTAGCTCCTTCCTTGTCATTGCAAGTGACAAGATTTCATTCTTTTTTATAGCTGAATAATATCCCGTTGTATATATACATCACATCTTCTTTATCCATTCATCTATCGATAGGCCTTTGGGCAGCTTCCTTATCTTAGCTATTGTAAATAATGCTGCTATAAACATAGGGATGGGTGCATGTATCCCTTTGAACTAATGTTTTTGTATTCTCTTGGTAAATACCCAGTAGTGGAATTACTGTATCCTAGAATAATTCTATTTTTAACTTTTTGAGGAACCTCCAGACTGTTTTCCAGAGTGGTTCCACCCAGTTTGCATCCCCACCAACAGTGCAAGAGGGTTCCTTTTTTTCCACAACCTCGCCAACACCTGTTGTTTCTTGTATTTTTGATTTTAGCCATCTGGCAGGTGTGAGGTGATATCTCACTGTAGTTTTGTTTGCATTTCCCTGATGATGAGTGATATTGAGCATCTTTTCATGTGTCTGTTGGCCATTTCAATGTCTTGTTTGGAGAAATGTCTGTTCATGTCTCCTGCCCATTTTTTAATTGAATTATTTGTTTTTGGGGTATTGATTTGTATAATTTCTTTATATATTTTGAATACTAACCCTTTTTTTGGATATGTCATTTGCAAATATCTTCTTCCATTCAGTAGGTTGCCTTTTATTTTTGTTGATTGTTTCCTTTGTGGTGCAGAAGCTTTTTATTTTGATGTATAGGACTAGAATTTGTTAATAAAATGGATGGCTTGTGTTGTCTGCCTCTTCTCCAATGCAGTTACTGGATTAGGCATAATAATTGATAGTAATATATTTAATGAGGCCTTAGTGTGCACTAAGAAGTATGAACTACGAACCAAATGCTGAAAACTAACTTAATCTCCCTTAAACCCTATGGCATAGATATTCCAATCTCTATTTTAGAAGTGAGAAATCCAAGATATGGAATATTTTACCCAAAATAACACAGACAGCCAGAGCCAAGCAAAATTCCTTCTCTGAGTTAAAGCTATAGGAAAGACTGATGTTCACCTCCCTGGCTTCAAATTCTAGCATCTAATGTATTTCCTACTGCTCTGATTTTAGGTATGACTTACGGCAAAGAATGTAATTCCTAGTAAAGGTAAGAGTAAGTTGGGGATTCTTTTTTGACCAAATGCAGTTCATAAAAATCTGTAAACTGCTACCCACTTCCAGCATTCCCTGTTCCCAGAGCTCACCTTTTGTCCATGTTTTTCCACAACAGCCTCCAGGATTCAATGCACAATGCCAGTCCTTCCTTAGGTTGTATATGAAAATTATAGATTCACAGTTCTTCCTGCTTATTCCCCAGCAATTGGCACCATCCCTTTCAGAGAGGACAGTGGGCAGAACCTGTGCCACCAAAGTAGCTGAGAATTGTGGCGCTATTTTGGAGTGCCCAACAGATATTAATTATCAAACAGTGTTATAAGTCACTTGCATTGAGGCCATGAGACAATAGGTACCTGGTCAATCTTTCATCAGAATTGTAGTTAGGGAAATTTCCGCCAAATTGTTGTGATGACTGACTCTATTTTCAGAACTGTTTTTCTATAATTCCATTAACATTCTTATGGCAGCTGGGAGATGATTACTTTTGGCCATTTAAAGTAGAAGTCCTCTGGGCACCTGGGTGACTCAGTCAGTTGAGGGTCTGACTCTTGGTTTCAGCTCAGGTCATGATCTCAGGGTCATGAGATTAAGCCCCATTTTAGGCTCCAAGCTCAATGCAGAGTCTGCCTAAAATTCTTTCCCCCTCTTTTTCCATCCCCCTCTCCCTCCCCTTCGCTCCTCCCCACCCCCACTTTCTCTCTCTCTCTCTCTCTCAAATAAATGAATAAATAAATAATCTTAATTTTTTTAAATAAAGTAGAAGTCCTCTAATGTTAAATAATTTAATCTTCATGACAAACCAATTAGGCAAAGTTTAATTTTTCCAAGTTGTCTAGTAAGGAACTTTGACTTAGAGAAAAGTTGACCAAGGCCACATAGCTATTAAGTGGCAGAGGCTGAATTCCTAAAAGCTTGCCACTACTCAACCCTAACAAGAAGCATCCCTGTGCCTTAGAGGAAAGCTCTCCAAGGAATTTGGAGTCCTGATATCCAGGAGAGAAGGAGTTCTGAGCTCCCAGGTACAAGGCCTTACATGCTGTTAGTTATCTACTTAATCTGCAGCCTGCTCTGAAACAAAGCACTTCAACTCATAAAGACCTCCTAGCTCCGGTTGGGGTGATATCCTTAATGTCTCCTATATTTCTCCACCTGCTTGGGCCCTTCAGCACCCGGTACTATGTACCTCTTGTCTCACTGTTTCTCTTCCCAATATCAAAGCAAAAACCTTCCCATATCCGTCATCAGTCTAAGACCCACCACACCAGGCAGGGTCCAGAAACCTCAGCTTCTTCTTTGCCCGGTGAGGTGTCACTATGAGAAATCATCCCCTTTTGATACAGAAAGACACATGTAATAAAACCTTGTCTGTTCTGGACTCAGGCTGCTTAGTTTCCCTCATAGGACCTCAGTTTTCCCCCACCTGAAAAATGAAGGACACATCCTACTTGTTCTCTGGCAGGTGAAGTCCCTCCCATGAGTGAATTCTATGCCTGGAGAAATGGAAGGGGGCAATTTCAGGATGAAGGCACAAATAAGTGTGGGCTTCTTCCCTGTCAGCTCTCTGAAAAGCGAGCTCTGCTTGGCTCCAACCCAGCTGGTTTTCTCATCATTAGGGACTACAGCAAAACCAAGTTAGATGGCCTGTTCTCTCCCTAAAGGTGCTGGGCATGTCAACAAATGCAGCAACAAGGATTTCAGGGAGAGGAGATAACTGTTGAAAGGTGCATTTGTTCTCCATACAGAAACTTGGAGCCCATAATGGGCATGCTTTTAAGTAAATAGTGACTCACCATGTGACTTGAAAATATTGTAGGGCCCTCAATTCCCATCTCCCCCCTACCTCTGATCCTGGATGAGACTCCATCCAGCATAGATGCAAAGACTAACTGTGCCCGCTGTCAAGACCTGCTCAGCCAGCGCATTTGGAAGCGCTCTAATGACTCAAGGAATGTAAATCCTCATTGCCTTGGGTGGAAAGCCCAAAGTCCAAGGTCACTATGAGTTAGTAGCCATTCTAAGACTAGCCAAGAACTCCCAGCTCCCTTGGGCTTTCCTCCTTCCTGAGCACATATGACCTCTCCACCAGACTCCTCTCCCTCCTTAATTCCTCAGCAGAAACTTCTCACAGCTTCAACTTCTTTTTAATCAGGACAAATAAAAATGTTTTTAATTAATTGCCTTGGTGTTTATGCCTCACACCCAGCTGCTTTTTGCAATCTGGTAGGTCCCATCTCTCTGTGATTCAGCAGACTGCTTCTGCATTAACTGCTCCTTTCCCAACCTCTTACTGAGCAACCCCTGGGCACCCACAACATTATCCCGGGTGCGGGGGAGACAGACACGTGAAGAGTTACAGTCAAGAAGGGGACATAGCAGCAGAGAACTCCATAGAGCCTGATGAAGATTATCCATGTGGGACATGCAAAAATAGGAGAAAGTGAGAAGCAAAGTGCAGGGAATCAAGAAAGATTTGCCAGAGGAGCTGGCTCCATGCCGTAAAGAACGCAATGACCACATGAAGGAGTGATTATTTTGTAAAAGGCAAACTCCCCATTAACAAAAGGAAGAAAGAATAAGAAACATCCTATACCTGTATAAGAAACGAAAAATGTGGAGTTAACAAACTTTCTCTTAGGGTCTGCAAATCCTCCCTATCGGAACTGAATAAACTCCATTCAGATGTTAGTGTTAATTCCCAAAATCTGACCAGAACCGTATTAAGACAGTCTCCAGGGAAAGTTTTGAAGGAGGTGTGAGTGGCAAATCCCACTTCATCCTCAAGGCACTTCATGGGAAGGAAGGCTGGCAGAGTGACCAAGAGGTAGAGGCTAGGAGGAAGGATGACAAAGGAACCCAGGATGAGCTTGCAGAGTGCTGATTCCTGCTCAGACACCCCAAGGTGGTATGGGCACAATGAAAATAGCTCAGGAGTCTTCCTGCAGAAGCCATTCTCTGATGATCTTTGACCAGCTAGCTTAGCATCCTGGAACTCAGCATTTAGCCCAGCTCCTCAAATGATCTGGCCTCCACTGCCTCCTAGATCAGGACAGTGACCCCTCTCTGGTATCTGCCTCTCCCCGAAGGCTGCAGAGAACAATTTACAACTAACTAAGTGGCTAAAACAATACGAGTTATTAACTCATGGTTTCTGCCAGTCAGACATCCATCCAGTGCCGTATGACTGAGTTCTCTGCTTAGGGTCTCATACAACCAAAGTCAAGGAGTCAGTCAGCCGACCCGGGCTCTTATCTGGAGGCTCTGAGGGAGAGTCCACCTTCAGGCTCATTCAGGTTATTGGCAGTTCCTTGTGGTTGTAGAATTGAGGTTCCTGTTTCCTTGATATGGGAGGCCAACATGACTTCTTGTGCTTTACATCTCTGACTTCCTCTCCATCCTCTGCTTAGTCCACCCAGACGATCCAGAATAATCTTCCTATCTTAAAGTCTCTAATTAGTAACCTTAATTCTATTGGCAATGTTTCCTTTTTCTTGTAAGGTAACATATTTGTAGGCATGCTATCCCATCACATTTGCAGTCCCAGGAATCAGGTGGAATCCTCTAGGGGTCATGAGTCTGCCTACTACACCATCTTTCTCCCCTTGAGTGTCCATCACCTTACTATCTAATCTCATAAGTCAGTGCCAAAAGCCTTTAGCATAAGAAATGGTCCTGACCTTCAAAGAACATCTACCTTAGTTGGGAAATTCAAAACATAATCAATAATCACACCAATCATCACAAGCTGCATATGTGTGGCCCTTAAAGGACCATGCATGTGGTCCTTTATTGGTTCATACCAATCTTCCATATTCCCTAAATGCCATGTATCATTTTACTTCCTGCTTTCTTTGCACTTTTCCATAACCCTCAAAAAGCCAGTCTTCTTTATTTTGTCCAGCGATCTCTTCTGTAAGGGTCCTCACCAAAGTTGTCCCAGGTCTGACCACTTGAAATGAATGTGTCCTTCTCACGTGCTATGCTGGCAGTGGTTTTTCAAGGGGCAGCACTTGTCACATTCACCCTCCGCCATGGCATTTTGTTGGCATTGCTGTCTCCTTCAAGGTCAATGTATAAGAAGCCCTCCTGATTCACACTCACTCCGGGCACTTGGCAATGAGTTACTCTAATGAAGCTGACAATGGACAGAGTAGATGAGTGATCTTCTTTATCAATGGTACTGGAGTCTGGGGTGGGCCTATGGCTGCTTTGACCACCGGACTGTGGAGGAAACCATATCCTGAGACTTGTAAGCCCAAGCATTGAGAAAGCCTGACCACTTCCAACTCCTCCACTAGGATCCCCAAAGCTGACCATGGGGAAAGTCCAGAATAGAGAGAATGGCCCTATGGAAAGGCCCCAGAGGACAAGATGTCACATAGAGATAGAGGAGGCATGGAGTAACACTGATGGTCCAGCCCCATCTGACTGCAATTGCTTCAGAAATCTCAAAAGAGACAGTAGAGGGATCAGCCAGCTGAGCCCCAGTTAACCCATGGAATTGTGAGCTATCATTAAATGGTTGTTGTTTAAGCCACTAAGTTTGGGGGTAGTTTTTAGACAGAAATAGCTCATCAGTAAACCTTCCAAGGCAGTTCCCCTTGACCTCCTTTTCCAATGAGCCTAGTCACTGTTTCCTGGATTGAGTGAGTTCAAAGCTTTACTGTATGGATGGCTTCTCTCCCTCTCTGTGAGACCTATTTAACAGGTAGGAACCCGAGCGTCAAATTGGTTAAGCAACGTGCCCGATGTTGCATAGCTAGTTAGAAAAAAGTGGAATTAAATACAACTCACATGCTGACTGCTTATACTGTTTGCCCTTCCAGAGCCCAGCCCAGCCCAGCCCAGCCTAGGCCCTCCAGCCTCACTGTCTGGTCTTCACATATACTCAGAGTTGTGCTCTCAACACTTTTCTCAGAACACACACCAAAAAACTATCATAAATGCGGGGACAGCTTCTTCTGATCTATAGTCCCCATAGCTTCTAAAATAGCACAGAGCACACAGTGGGAACCTAATAAATGCCTGATGTTTAAAACACAGATCCATTTATCACAATAAAAATAGAGCAGACTAAAAATTACAAGAAATATGCCATGCACCAACATTTGTCTCTTGTGAGTTTGTTTTGGTCACTCTTTTTGCAGAAGCCTGACATGGGGAGAACTGTTTCCATGCATTTCCTAGACTAATGTAATCGAATCTCTGATGGATGAAGTGAGTTGCTGCAAAAAGTTATTCAGCTTCCAGAATCTCCTGTAAGAGGAGTGCCTGGATCCTTCCCACGCTGACTTTGCCCTGACGCAGAGAGCCTGAGAATGGGGTGCATATCTTTAGCTCTTTAATTGATGGAGTCAGTTATTTCTCCTTAATCAATGCTGTGATTATGTCAGTTACAAAAGCCTGTGATCCTCCTTCAAGCCTGTCAGGGAAAGAAAAAGTACAGTGTGGCCAATTCACTCGGAAGGGCTTCTGTGACATACGTCTCTGAGCAGGACAGATGAAAGTTCCAATCTCTTTCTGACACAAACTTCATTTGGGGTCTGGTGTAAATCAAGACTAAAGTACACATATCTATTAAGCACCTGCTGTGGGCGAAGCACCCAGCTTGCTAAGTGCTAGAGGAAATGATCATATTAAAAACACCAAGCATGTATTATGCTTATCAGATCAGAAAACACTTTCTCATGTCAGTCCATTGAATCCCCATAACGTTCCTTGAACAGGTAGACTGATCACTGATTTGCAGAAAACTGAGGTCATAAGAGGCTACGTGACACGCCCATGGCTTACCCACCTAGGACACAGTGGAGCCAAGACTTCAAAAGGAAATTGTGATTCCCCATTTATTATCCTTTCCAGGGTGTAAGGAATTGGCAAATGAACAAAGTATAACAGAATCAATATATGTAGATGGTCAGGGAAGGAAAAGACCATGTAGTCTGAGTGGGTCTGGTTAGGCTTCTGGGATTCGGGGTGGGTATAGAAGGCTGGCATGTCCCCTGAGTGTGTCTGAGAGCAGTGGGTTGAAGGACTGAGTAGCAGGGCCTCCCTGTGGACCCAGAAACACTTCCTCCTGTCCAAAGAGCAGGTTGGAAAATCCATGAGGTTTGCACATCTCCTGGGCACTGCACCTTACAGATGGGCCAGGAGATGCTGTGATTACCCCCTTCTCACAGAGGAAGGCCTGAGGCAGGAGAATTGGAGCAGGTCATCCACAGTTGCACAGGTGGGGCTCCTGGCCCCTTCTCTGGACTGCTGCCTCCCAAGCCATGCTGTTACTTGTTGCATTTTCTTTCCAAGGGCTGTAGTGATGCAGCTATGTTAAAGATCTATCTACCATGTCCCTACTGAAGCTTCCCCCTGCCTCTTATACCCAGGCAACATGTCTAATAAGGGTAATGGTTGTGGAGCCAGGGTTCAAATCCTGTGTGGCCACCTTAAAATATAGCCATAAATTCTCTGACACACATTCCATGGCGGGGCGGGGGGGGGTCCATGTAAAATGGGACTGACTTGTGACTTCTTCAGTGTATAGAGTGGGGAGGAGGTAGCTGGGTGATTTGCTAAGTCAGGAGAAGTTTTAGAGCTCCTGCTTTGATCTTTAGGAATGCTTGGTCCCTGATGATCTTCTTGGGACTCTTCTTCCAAAAGCCAGGTACCATGTTGGATAAGCCCAAACTACATGTAGATGCTCTTGGCAACAGTTCCAGCAGAACCCAGCCTTCCACATAGCCCCCACCTCTGCAACCAGGAGTACCTACGGTTGCTGGAGTCCTTGGTGGAGCAAAGACATCTCATGGTGCCCTTCCCGAAGTCCTGACCCACAGAATCTGTGGGTGTAATAAATGGTGGCCATTTTATACCCCTAAATTTGGAGATGGCTTGTTACACAGCAAAAAGAAACCAGAACATCTCACTTCTAGGGACTGATTGTGTGACTTTGGGCAAAACAGTTATCCTTTTCAAAGAGCCCTTTCCACAAAATAGTTATTTAAAAATAAAATCCTGCTTCACATGATGTTGTCAGGACAAAATGAGACAGAGAATGTGGACCACTTGGCACGGAGCACAGTATGGGTGTAAGTTTCCATGTGAGGTGAGAAAGGGACTTTGGTTGTCCCAACAAGTGCTCCGCGTCTTCCATCTTGTCAGATATCCCCCCTCACATCCTCCCAGGACTTAGACTACACAGGTTAGACTTTTCAAACCACCTCCTCTCAGCCTTGCTGCAGCTGATTGCCTGGTGGGATGAGAGGAGCCATAGCAGAGTGGGGGGTTTTCATGCATGACACCCCCTTCTCTCTGGAGAGTCTGATCTTAACAATAGTAGGGAGAGGGCTCCATGTGGTGGCCTTTGCCAAAGCCCATCTGTCTCCCACGGTGACTCAGCACAGGGTGGACACCCACATTCATTATAATCACCAAGTAGTGGGGCTCTGGGGCCTCCTCAGCCAATACTTCTCTTTACATTGAATTCTGCATGAGTCTCATGATCAAAGTTCAAGTATGTCTGGCACATATGCTCACAGAGTGGCATGGAGCTAAGAAAATAATTGTCTGTGTGGGTCTCTTCCCTTCTGAGGACCAGCATGAGGACAGTTCTTTCAAGACTGAGACAAGGTTCCAAGCATCCTAGGAGGTGATAATTAGCTTCCTGCCCCCACAGGTTCGGGCCTGCGAGAGCAGAGGAGGGGAAGGGCTGCTCCCACTCCCTATGTAACCAGATGGAACCTGCCACACATTCTAAGAGAAAACAGCTCACAATTCTTTAACGCAGCACTGACACACTCCACGCACAAGTCCCTTACTCTTCAAAAAAAATTTAAACTTCTCTAAATCAGACATAACTAAATCAGAGAAACTTTTCCTCCAAGACCAAAAAAAAAAGCAAGATTAGTCAATACAGCCGTCTCATAAATACACATCATCTACAGGAATGCCATAAATATCTGTGTGCAATTATTCTCATTCTAGAAGCTGAGAAGATGAGATCTCTGAGAGACAGAGAATCATACACTGAAAACATCAAAATTCAAAGCAGGAAAGATCATAAGAGGTTGCCCAGTCCATTTCAAACTGTTATTATTAAAGATGGGAAAACAGACCCTGGCCTGCAAGAGATAACCAAACCCCCAAGTATACAGAGAGAAATTTTTTAATATTTATTTATTTTTATTTTAGAGAGAGAGCACCCAGGCGTGGCATGGGGAGGGGCAAAGGGAGAGGGAGAGAGAAAAATCTCAAGCAGACTCCCCACTGAGTGCAGAGCCTGACCCGGGACTCGATCCCAGACCCTAAGATCATGACCCTAGCTGAAAACAAGAGTCAGACGCCCCATACAGAGATAAGGTTTTTGAGGAGCCTCTTTCCATTGTCAAACTCCTGACCATGTGGGGCTTTGAAATGATTCTAGAAGCTGCACCTAAATAGCCACAAACCTATAGCTTTGTAGAGAGATTCATTCCACAGTGTATTTTGAGGGGCTGTTGGGTTACAAGCAGGAACAGTTATGAGGAACAGTCCTCACCCAAGCAGATGAGATCCTTCTTTTGTGGATACGATGGTCTCCTAAAGAACAACAGTCACAATCACAGCAAAGATACTGTCAGATAATCAATTCTCTAATGACCATAGGGAAGCTGATGTTGTAGAGAACACCTAGGGCAGGGTAGGGTAAGGGATGCTACAGATAGGGGTCAAGCAAGGTTTATCTGAAGAGAGGACACTGAAGTGAATCTGAAGAATGAAACAGATCCAAATATGTGACAAACTCTCCAGCCAGAGGGAACTGCAAGTACCAAGGGCCTGAGGCAGGGAAGAACTCAGGAACTAGTGGAGGGTCATATGAAGCTAGGATGCAGCTGGAGGATTCGAAGTGGCATGTCTCATTGACAGAAGGCCTGCTACACCATAGAAAATTGGGGGAGGGGAGGAGCAAAGCCCATAGCTGCAGAGAAATCCATTTGGGAGACCATGCAGTAGTCCTAGAAACAGAGGTGGCTTGGACCAGATTTGTAGCCATGGCAATGGAGAGGCAAATGTGTTCTCCTAGAAAGTGCCCACCAGCACCATTCCCCCGAGGGATGTCTAAACCTGTCTACCCAGCCCCCAGTGGAAAGGAAGCAAGAGCTCTGCTTCCAGTGTCTCCGATGGAGCCATCAGACCCGCATGAAGGAGGCCTACTCCCACTGAGGCTGTCCCTCTAGTGACAACCATTGGTCTTTCCATTCGGCCACATCCAAACACCAGCAATTCTTCACATTTTAAACATCTACCTCATTTATGTGCAACCCACTCAAGGGTGGCCAAGGAATAATAACCAATATAACCCAGACTGCTTCAGCCCGGGGGCAGATGTGATAGTTCTTTGCTATTTCATAGAGTACCAGTGATGGGACAGTCATGACAGCCTGGTTTCTGCTCCGAAAAGTTCTGCTTTCAGCTCTGTGTCAATCAGGCAACTGGTCGTCCTGTCCACGAGGGGCAGAGAGAATCTCCCCTTCACCCTATGAGACAGAGAAGGGAGCACCCCCAGAATCTAGGGAGCAGTGGCCAGAATGAGTTGGTGGACAGAGAGAGCGTGCATTCAGGGCCAGGCCAAGGGGAGAAGTAGCCGTTCTGAGGTCTCCCAAGGGTGTAAATAGGAAGGGCCTGATTTAAATGAAGTCCCACTGGACCTGAAGAGACACTGCTCGGTGGGCCACATCTGTGTGATGGTTTCCTCCCTGCCTGAGTGAGCAGGAATTGAAGGCCGGCTTTGGATGCCCTCCATGGACCTCCTTATCAATTGCACACACAAATGAAAAGAAAATGGAATCTGCTTTTTGTCTCAGGGTAGGAAAAGCCCTGGAACCAGGAGATACAAGAATAAGATGGCCGTCCAAAGATGAAACCATCACAAACACTATGATAGGCCATCCACAGGACCAAACCAAGAGATTTTGACCAAAGAATACATGAACCACCAGACTCTGCCCGAGGTGTTCTGGGCGCCCCCTCAAGGAAAAGCGGCTGTGATTATAGTTTAGTAAGCAGATTGCTTTGTCCCCCATTTGGAAAAGGGCTATGAGCAGCACGGGATAAAAGCCCAGAACATTTATGTTAAAAAGGCAGAAAGAGAGAGTACCCAGGCAAGCCCCAGGAAGAGGCTGTCCTGACCCACAACCACAACCGCCTCAGGATGGGTCATATCCCTGTCAACACAGAGATGGCAACCTCTAGATGACCTCCAAACACCATGTCTCACCTTGGGATGATTCCAGACTTCCGCTCAAAAAGATGAAGGCGGTCTTCCAACACCATATTCAAATGCACCACCTAGAAAATTGGAAACATGTGGCGTGAACAGTGGCAGAAGGGAAAAAGGAGCTGGAAACCGAGAAGTGAGGTAGGGTCCCACTGTTGGCTGACACCTGTGGAGAAGAATCAGTCTTCTATGAGGAGCTCCACTGGTACCTGCCATCCCTCAAGTGTCTGGGACTCACATCAGGAGAATCCTCAGCACACGGAGCTCTGTTGTTGATCCCGGGTGTAATTTGGAGCGTGATAATGCAGGGACTCATCCACAGCTCCTGCATTAATGGAGGAAAGTGACAGCATTTCCAGAGCTCTGTTTGGCTAATTTATCATGCAGCATGACCCGTTGACAGCTACAGCTGTGTGGCTTCTACTGCAAGCCTATCCAAAGTGGAGGTGTTTAAATGTACCATTAATCATGTGGAAAATTTCTGGAAAGGGCTGTAAGAAGTGGCTAGTGTAGACAAGTATTTCGAAGCCGGTGGACTAAAGGAATAAGCAGAATGTCACTACACTGAGATCTGGGGAAATTCAGAAATGCAGAACAAAGAAACTTTCCATCTAAAATGTGGAACAAGACTATCATTCCTGAGGACACCTCCCCAAACCAGGGATTTGCCATCACCTTGTCCTCTTTACTCCTTCTGGCCTAACTATTCTAGACTTAAGCTCTTTGAGAGAAAGTTCTGCCCTAACTAGATCCCCAGAAACATCCAGGCCTCTTCCTGATAGCCCTCCGTGGTTCCAAGAGGAGAGACAACCTCTCCGAAGGTGTGCAGACATTCTGCTCCTACAGCAGAGGACAGCCTCATGAGAGGAGCCCAGCTTTGTGCGAGGCACCCCAGAGGGAGCAGGAGCAAGTGGACTCTGATTCTTATCAGAGCCCTACCACTTGCTGTCTACTTGGCTCAGCTAGATAGTGTCATGACATGAAACCTCAGTGTCTCCACCTCTCAAACGAGGACATAAAAATCCCACTCCTTCTGGGACGCCTGGGTGACTCAGTCATTGAACGTCTGCCTTCAGCTCAGGTCATGATCCCAGCGTCCTGGGATAGAGCCCCACGTTGGGCTCCCTGCTCAGCCAGGAGCCTGCTTCTCCCTCTCCCACTCCCCCTGCTTGTGTTCTCTCTCTCACTGTGTCTCTCTCTGTCAAATAAATAAATAAAATCTTTTTAAAAAAAGGAAAAAAGAAAAAAAGAAATCCCACTCCTTCCATTAAAAAAAAAAAAAAAAAAAAGATCTTCCAAAGACAAGCCCTGGGCAGAAGGTAAGAAACATAGGTTTTGCTCCTGGCCCTATTCCTACTTGGCAAGAAAATCGGCCTCTCTGAGCTACTGATCTCTCCTAAGTAAAAGGAGGGTCCCTTACTTCTCTACTGTTCCATGAATTATAGACATGGAAGTACCAAGTTTAGAGGTGATGTCTTGTATATATTTTTTAAAGTTGTTTTATAGGCATTGTAGTATGCCTTTCCATTTAACACCTCAAAGGAAAAAAAAACAGATTTGCAAAAAATGCTAATAAAATGTTTATCTTTTTTTTCTTAACATAATGTATTGTTTCAGGAGTACAGGTCTGTGATTCATTAGTTTTACACAATTCACAGTGTTCAACATAGCCCATACCCTCCCCAATGGCTATCACCCAGCTGCCCCATCCCTCCCACCCCCCCACCACTCCAGCAACCCTCAGTTTGTTTCCTGAGATTAAGAGTGTCTGATGGTTTGTCTCCCCCGCCGGTTTTGTCTTGTTTCATTTTTCCCTTCCTTCCCCTATAATCCTCTGTCTTGTTTCTCAAATTCCTCATATCAGTGAGATCATATGATAATTGTCTTTCTCTGATTGATGTATTTCACTTAGCATAATACCCTCTAGCTCCATCCACATCAGTGCAAATGGCAAGATTTCTTTTTTTTTGATGGCTGCATAATATGCCATTGTGTGTGTATATATATATATACCAGATCTTCCTTATCCATTCATCTGTCGATGGACATCTAGGCTCTTTCCATAGTTTGGCTATTGTGGACATTGCTGCTATAAATATCAGGGTGCACATGCCCCTTTGGATCACTACATTTCTATCTTTGGGGTAAATACCCAGTGCAATTGCTGGGTCATAGGGTACCTCTATTTTCAACTTTTTGAGGAACCTCCATACTGTATTCCAGAGTGGCTGCACCAGCTTGCATTCCCACCAACAGTGTAAGAGGGTTCCCCTTTCTCTGCATCCTCGCCAACATCTGTTGTTTCCTGACTTGTTAATTTTAGCCATTCTGACTGGTGTGAGGTGGTATCTCATTGAAGTTTTGATTTGGATTTCTCTGATGCTGAGTGATGTTGAGCACTTTTTCATGTGTCCATTTGGATGTCTTCTTTGGAAAAATGTTCATGTCTTCTGCCCATTTCTTGATTGGATTCTTTGTTCTTTGGGTGTTGAGTTTGATAAGTTCTTTACTGATTTTGGATACTAGTCCTTTATCTGATAAGACATTTGCAAATATCTTCTCCCATTCTGTCAGTTGTCTTTTGGTATTGTTGACTGTTTCTTTTGCTGTGCAAAAGATTTTATCTTGATGAAGTCCCAATAGTTCATTTTTGCCCTTGCTCCCTTGCCTTCAGCGATGTTTGTAGGAAGAAGTTGCTGTGGCTGAGGTCAAAGAGGTTGCTGGCTGTGTTCTCCTCAAGGATTTTGATGGACTCCTGTCTCACATTTAGGTCTTTCAACCATTTTGAGTCTATTTTTGTGTGTGGTGTAAGGAAATGGTCCAGTTTCATTCTTCTGCATATGCCTGTTGAATTTTCCCAACACCATTTGTTGAATAGACTGTCTTTTTCCATTGGACATTCTTTCCTGCATTGTTGAAGATTAGTTGACCATAGAGTTGAGGGTCCATTTCTGAGCTCTCTATTCTGTTCCATTTATCTAAGTGTCTGTTTGTTTGTTTTTTTTGCCAGTACCATATTGTTTTGATAATTACAGCTTTGTAATAGAGCTTAAAGTCCAGAATTGTGATGCCATCGGCTTTGCTTTTCTTTTTCAACATTCCTCTGGCTATGCGGGGTCTTTTCTGGATCCATACAAATTTTAGGATTATTTGTTCCATTTCTTTGAAAAAAGTGGATATTTTAATAGGGATTGCATTAAATGTGTAGATTGCTCTAGGTAGCATAGACATTTTCACAATATTTGTTCTTCCAATCCATGAACATGGAACATTTTTCCATTTCTTTGTGTCTTCCTCAATTTCTTTCATGAGTATTCTATAGTTTTCTGAGTACAGATTCTTTGCCACTTTGGTTAGATTTATTCCTAGGTATCTTATGGTTTTGGGTGCAATTGTAAATGGGATCAACTCCTTAATTTCTCTTTCTTCTGTCTTGCTGTTGGTATATAGAAATGCAACTGATTTCTGTGCATTGATTTTATATCCTGCCACTTTGCTGAATTCCTGTATGAGTTCTAGCAGTTTTGGGGTGGTGTCTTTTGGGTTTTCCACATAAAGTATCATATCTTCTGCAAAGAGTGAGAGTTTGACTTCTTTTTTGCCGATTGGGATGCCTTTTATTTCTTTTTGTTGTCTGCTGAAGCAAAGACTTCTAGTACTATGTTGAATAGCAGTGGTGATAGTGGACATCCCTGCCATGTTCCTGACCTTAGGGGAAAAGCTCTCAGTTTTTCCCCATTGAGAATGATATTTGCTGTGGGTTTTTCATAGATGGCTCTTATGACATTGAGGTATATACCCTCTATCCCTACACTGTGAAGAGCTTTAATCAAGAAAGGACGCTATATTTTGTCAAATGCATTTTCTGCATCTACTGAGAGGATCATTTGGTTCTTATTCTTTCTTTTATTAATGTATTGTATCACATTGATTGATTTGCAGATGTTGAATCAAACTTGCAGCCCAGGAATAAATCCCACTTGGTTGTGGTGATAATCCTTTTAATGTACTGTTGGATCCCATTGGCTAGTATTTTGGTGAGAATTTTTGCATCCATGTTCATCAGGGATATTGGTCTGTAGTTCTCCTTTTTGATGGGGCCTTTGTCTGGTTTTGGGTTTAAGGTAATGCTGGCCTCATAAAATGAGTTTGGAAATTTTCCTTCCATTTCTATTTTTTGGAACAGTTTCAGAAGAATAGGTATTAATTCTATTTTAAATGTTTGGTAGAATTCCCCTGGGAAGCCATCTGGCCCTGGGCTCTTCATTGTTGGGAGATTTTTGATGACTGCATCAATTTCCTTACTGGTTATGGATCTGTTCAGGTTTTCTATTTCTTCCTGGTTCAGTTTTGGTAGTTTATATGTCTCTAAGAAAGCATCCATTTCTTCCAGATTGTCTAATTTGCTGGCTTATAGTAGCTCATAATATGTTCTTATAATTGTTTGTATTTCTTTGGTGTTGGTTGTGATCTCTCCTCTTTCATTCATGATTTTATTTATTTGGGTCATTTCTCTTTTCTTTTTGATAAGTCTGGCCAGAGGTTTATCAATCTTGTTAATTCTTTCAAAGAACTAGCTCCTAGTTTTGTTGATCTGTTCTACTGTTCTTTTGGTTTCTATTTCATTGATTTCTGCTCTGATCTTTATTATTTCTCTTCTGCTGGGTTTAGGCTTTATTTGCTGTTTTTTCTCTAGCTCCTTTAGGTGTAGGGTTAAGTTGTGTATTTGAGACCTTTCTTGTTTCTTGAGAAAGGCTTGTATTGCTATATACTTTCCTCTTAGGACCACCTTTACTGCATCCCAAAGATTTTGAACAGTTGTGTTTTCATTTTCATTTGTTTCCATTAATTTTTTAAATTCTTCTTTAATTTCCTGGTTGACCCATTCATTCTTTAGTAGGATGCTCTTTAGCCTCCATGTATTTGAGTTCTTCCCAACTTTCCTCTTTGACTGAGTTCTAGTTTCAAAGCATTGCTAGCTTCAAAATTATGCAGGAATGATCCCAATCTTTTGGTACTGGTTGAGACCTGATTTGTGACCCAGGATATGATCTATTCTGGAGAATGTTCTATGTGCACTAGAGAAAAATGTGTATTCTGTTACTTTGGGATGGAATGTTCTGAATATATCTGTGAAGTTCATATGGTCCAATGTGTCATTTAAAGCCTTTATTTCCTTGTTGATCTTTTGCTTAGATGATCTGTCCATTTCAGTGAGAGGGGTGTTAAAGTCCCCTACTATTATTGTATTATTGTCAATGTGTTTCTTTGATTTTGTTATTAACTGGCTTATATAATTGGCTGCTCCCATGTTAGGAGCATAGATATTTACAATCGTTAGATCTTCTTGTTGGATAGACCCTTTAAGTATGATATAGTGTCCTTTTATCTCTTATTATAGTCTTGGTTTAGTCTAGTTTGTCTGATATCAGGATTGCCACCCCAGCTTTCTTTGATGTCCATTAGCATGGTAAATGGTTTTCCACCCCCTCACTTTTGATCTGGAGGTGTCTTTTGGTCTGAAATGAGTCTCTTGCTGGCAGCATATCGATGGGTCTTGTTTTTTTAACCAATCTGAGACCCTGTGTCTTTTGATTGGGGCATTTATCCCATTTACATTCAGGCTAACTACTGAAAGATATTAATTTAATGCCATTGTATTGCCTGTAAGGTGACTGTTATGGTATATTATTTCTGTTCATTTCTGGTCTATGTTACTTTTAGGCTCTTTCTTTGCTTAGAGGATCCCTTTCAATATTTCTTGTAGGGCTGTTTGGTATTCGCAAATTCTCTTAGTTTTTGTTTGTCCTTGAAGCTTTTTATCTCTCTATTTTCAATGACAGCCTAGCTGGATATAGTATTCTTGGCTGCATATTTTTCTCATTTAGTGCTCTGAATATATCCTGCCAGTCCTTTCTGGCCTGCCAGGTCTCTGTGGATAGGTCTGCTGCCAATCTAATGTTTCTACCATTGTAGGTTACAGACTTCTTGTCCCAAGCTGCTTTCAGGATTTTCTCTTTGTCTCTGAGACTTGTGAGTTTTACTATTAAATGTCAGGGTATTGACCCATTTTTTATTTTGAGGGGGGTTCTCTGTGCCTCCTGGATTTTGATGACTGTTTCCTTCCCCAAATTAGGGAAGTTCTCCACTATAATTTGCTCTAATATACCTTCTGCCCCTCTCTCTTTCTTCTTCTTCTGGGATCCCAGTTACTCTAATATTGTTTCGTCTTATGGTATCACTTATCTTTCGAATTCTCCCCTGTGATCCAGTAGTTGTTTATCTCTCTTTTTTTCAGCTTCTTTATTCTCCATCATTTGGTCTTCTATATTACTGATTCTCTCTTCTGCCTCATTTATCCTAGCAGTTAGAGCCTCCATTTTTTATTACACCTCATTAATAGCCTTTTTTATTTCAACTTGGTTAGATTTTAGTTCTTTTATTTCTCCAGAAAGGGATTCTCTAGTATCTTCTGTGCTTTATTCAAGCCCAGCTAGTATCTTTATAATCATCATTCTGCACTCTAGTTCCAACAGCTTACTAATGTCCATATTGATTAGGTCTCTGGTAGTCGGAACTGCCTCTTGTTCTTTTTTTGGAGGTGAGTTTTTCCGTTTTGTCATTTTGTCCAGAAAAGAACAGACAAATGAGAGAACAAAATGCTAAAAGTGTAAAAACTACCCCAGAAATATATTCACTAAACAAATCAGAAGAGACCCCCAAACCAGGGAGAAAATAAAGGGGGGGGGGAAGAACATGATCAGGCTGGTGAGTAGAATAGAGCCACACACTAGATATTGGGTGTATTTTGGTCTGTTAGTAGTAACTGCCTCCCAAAATTTTAAAGAAAGAAATTGGTTGAAAAAAGAAAGAAAAAAAATTTTTTTAAAAAAAGGAGAGAATGTGATCAGTTGGGAGACTAGAACAAAGCCATACCCTAGATTTAGGGTATATTTTGGTCCGTTAGAAGAAACTGTATCCCAAAATTTTAAAGGAAGAAAAACTTATATATATACCAAAAATAAGGTTAAATACAATGAAGGGATAGAATATGACTATAAAAATGAAAATTAAAAATAATTTTAAAAAAGGAATTGGTAAGAATAGATGTTGGTTTAAAAAGGAAAGAAGAAAATTCAAAAAAACTATAAAAAAAAGAAAATAAAAAAATTAACTTTGAAAGACTAAAGAATCATGGGGAAAAAGCCATGGATTCTATGTGCATTTTTCCCCTAGCACTGGAGTTCTGCCCTTCTCATTGATCGGTAAACTTGGTCTTGGCTGGCTGTTCTCGCTGATCTTCTGGGGAGGGGCCTGTTGCCGTGGTTCCCAAATGTCTCTGCCGGAGGCGGAATTGCCCCGCCCTTGCCCCCTCCTGGCTAAGTAATCTGCTCGGGTTTGCTCTCCGGGGCTTTTGTTCCCTGCGAGCTTTCCGTACAGCTTTGGAGGCGGAGAGTGAAAATGGCGGCCTCCCAATCTCTGCCCCGGAGGAGCCGAGAACTCGGGGCCCCGCTCCTCAGTGAGCCCCCAGAGAAAAGCCGTCAGTCACTCCCGTCTCCCCGGTCTCCGGCCGCACTCCGTGCTCGCCCGGCCTGTGACCGCGTGTTTCTCTCTCTGGCACCCGACCCCGGGTGGAGTCTCCAAACCCAGCAGATCCCTGCGGTGCACTCCCGCGCGGCTCCTCCCAGGTGAGGAAGGGGAGTCTCCCCGGATCTGCCGCTTGTTGGGTCCCTGCTGGTGGAGCAGGGGCCCGACTGTGCCGCGGATCACGGTTTATGGCCACCCCGAGCTGAGAGCCCGCGCCTGGGCTCCGCTTCTGCAGTCGGCTTCCCCGTTCCGATCCCTGGGAGCTCTGCCGCACTCAGGCACCCCCGGTCTTTCTGTGACCCCGAGGGTCCTGAGACCACACTGTCCCGGAGGGTTCCACCCCCCGCTTAGCCACCAGAGTGACGTCCCTCAGCGGAGCAGACTTCTAAAAGTTCCGATTTTGTGCTCCGTGGTTCTATCACTTGCCAGAAGCGGCCGACGGAGGCCCCTCCCCCGCCGTCTAGCCTCCCGAATATCGCCTCGGATTCACTTCTCCGCACGTCCTACCTTCCAGAAAGTGGTCGCTTTTCTGATGAGAGAGTTGTTGCTCTTCTTTTCTTCGATCTCCTGTTAAGTTTGCAGGTGTTCAGAATGATTTGATAGCTATCTAGCTGAATTCCTGGGACCAGACGGAATTTAGGTCTCCTACTCCTCCGCCATCTTGCTCCTCCTCCCCTAATAAAATGTTTATAATTAGATGCACTTGTGAGCAAGTATGATTCCAGCACTGAGGCAAGATGATTTCTCCACTATTTCAATAATAGTTGGAAATAATTAAGCACTCCCTATAACACTGAAAAGTATAGTTTTATATCTCAAAATGCATGTACTTTCACAGACTAAAACAGATTTTTGCCCCTCAGAGTCCACATGTTAAATTATTATTATTTTGATTTTCACACCATGATTATAATGTGTTCCATTTAGCACTGTGGATTGTATTTGCTAGGTAGTTCTGGATAATTTATTACTTATCCACTCAGTGGTTCTTATGCACCACCTGAGCAAAAGCTGAGGACAAAATGTAAGCCTTTACTCTAAACAGACTTAATTTTCAATACTCAAAGCCAAGCCTGAGCCAAGCTGATGTGGCTTAATTCCTTTGTCACAATCTCCCTGGATAATAATTCCTTAATTGCTTCTTAGATGGAAATATTAATCATGGGGCAGCCTTTAATAAGACCAAAATTATGGTGTTTCTTATCCCCAAAGGCTAATGGGGAAAAAAAAATTGTTTTCTCGCTCCCCTTCTTCTCTCTCCTGATACACAGCTTGTGGGGCACCAATCAGTTTCCCTCTGAATGACATTTAAGCTAATGTGTCTATCTAATTTATCCCCAGAAATTCCAAGTTCCTTGAGGAAGGGAATCGTGTCTGATTCATCTCTGGATTTGTCACAGAATATGGATCCAATAACTCAGACAGCCTGACTGCATACAAACACAAATGATTTAAGTAAACTGGGGGAACTGCCTTTGACAATTGTGTCACTGTTTCTATTTGATTGCATGATGCTCGGTCAGTCGGCTGGTTGGTCTAGATTGGTTTGGGGGTTTGGGGGAGAAGGTAGGGCTTAGGAAAGCTGATCACTCACTGATGAATAGCAATTAAGCCTCAACCACAAGGCAGCTTCTGTGCTCTGCACTAGGGACGCAGAATTAAAGGTATATATTTCCTGCCCTCCAGCAACTCATTATGTTGGGGAAGATAGACTCACACTTATAAAAAGATAAATTAACAGAACAAATGATTAGACACCATAATAGAGGTAAGAACAGTGTGTTTGTCCTACAGATACTGTCTAGACTGGCTCTCTTGGTGTAACACATGTGTGGAGAATTTACACTCAGTGTCCCAGGGTAGTGGTGTAAGAAACCTTTTTGTGACCCTTTCCTGCATATGCTTAAGCTCTCTGGGGTAAGAAGTTTGTTCAGAGAGGAGGGGAGCAAATCAGTTTGCATAATTGAGCAGTTATTTGGTCTCCCATCCTTGCTGTGAAGATAAGATTGGGTGCCCCACACAGAGACCTTTTAGCCAGAACTACTTCTAGTGTTCTTGGTTAAATATGGAAAGCAGCCTTTGATCTGCTATTAAATTTAAGTTGGAGAAATAAGTGATGTGGCCGTATTTTTGCACTGTGTGTCAGAGACTTCATTGAAACACAGGAAACACAATTTGGAAAAAGCTGATCGAGAGAATTATCTCAATGAGACAACCAATGCGAATGGCAGAGCAGGGGATAAGTCCTCTATCACAAAAGTAAGAGATGGAAATAGGAAAATAGGCATCTGAAAAGAAGACAAAAGAAGTCAGGAGAGAAAAAATGTGGGGTGGTGGTTATTAGAATTTAATATTCAACAAATATAGGAAGGGAAGAACTTGCCAAAATTAGTGTTAGTTATTAATTTGGAAAAAAATTAACTTTGAGTTTCTCCTTAAACCATATACTAGGTGAACTTTTAAATGAATTACAGAGCTACCTGTTAAGATATTAAATTCCAATTTTCAAAGAAATAGACTATAAACTTGAGTAACAAGTATGTAAATTTAGAAGTAATAGAAGAAATCACAAAGAATAGATCATCAGATTTAATTGCATACAATTAAAATTTCTGCATAGTGAAAGAAACCAAAATAAAAAGGCAGATGAGAAAAAAATGCTTCTGTAAATATATCTTTAGAAAAAAACAAAGAGATAATAATTTTATTCTGTGAGGAACAAAGAAACATCAATCTTAAAAAGAAAACAATTAAATAGTAGATGAATAAGTAAAATATTCTCAATAGAATAAAAGGTATTATTATCATTATTCTATTATTCTATTTATGATTATTAAATAGTATTTAACAATGATCACTGCCTTGAATTATGGTAGTGTTGAATATATATGACTCTGAGCCCTTTTGGTAAAAACTACTTGCTAATGGATTTGACTCCATTGATCAGATGATCAATGATCAAAATTAAAAATCAGATATGAAAGGGCACCTGGGTGGCTCAGTCAGTTAAGCATCCAACTCTTGATTTCGGCTCAGGTCATGATCTCAGGGTCATAGGATCGAGCCCGGTCTCAGGCTGCATGCTCAGTAGGGCATCTACTTGAGATTCTCTCCTTCTTCATCTGTCCCTCCCCCCCCACTCGTGTGCTTGCTTGCACTCTCTGTCTCTGTCTCTCTATCTCTAAAAAAAATAGTGAAAAATTTTTTCAAAAATGAGATGTGAAAAGCTATGCTAAGAGATGAGTGGTAATTATGGAATCTATTTAAATATAGAACTAAAACTCAATTATTATACAATTTAAAGACCAGAATGCAAAGGTCATAAACCAAGGAAAAGTAATACTATAAGAAACAAAAGTTGAGACATGAAGGAAATGGAGACAGAAAAAAGTGCTCATTTTTTTCTATCCTTATAGCAAGGATGAAGTGTCTACGATTTAAAAGATGTAATTTTAAAAGCTAACTCCCACCTGTTAGTATTTTATAAGCTGTTTCTTAACTCCGGAAGGATCTTTTGGGAAGGGAGCAATAGCATATAATAAAGAAACATTCATCTGAAATTCAGTTCTTCCTTCAGTTTCCTTCTGCTGTCATATTCAAGGAAAATTAATTTTAATACCTTTAATTTAAAGATGGCAGTTTAAATTACACAATATATGTTAAAAAAAAAAAAAAGAAGAAGAAGAAGATAGCAGGAGGGGAAGAACGAAGGGGGGGGAAATCGGATGGGAAGACGAACCATGAGAGACGATGGACTCTGAAAAACAAACTGAGGGTTCTAGAGGGGAGGGGGGTGGGAGAATGGGTTAGCCTGGTGATGGGTATTAAAGAGGGCATGTGGGCGCTTGGGTGGCTCAGTTGGTTGAGCGGCTGCCTTCGGCTCAGGTCATGATCCTGGAGTCCCGGGATCGAGTCCCACGTCGGGCTCCCTGCTCAGCAGGGAGTCTGCCTCTCTCTCTGACCCTCCCCCCTCTCATGCTATCTCATTCTCTCTCTCAAATAAATAAATAAAATCTTTAAAAATAAAAAAAATAAAGAGGGCATGTTCTGCATGGAGCACTGGGTGTTATACACAAACAATGAATCATGGAACAGTACATCAAAAACTAATGATGTAATGTATGGTGATTAACATAATAATAAAAAATTATTTTAAAACCTTAAAAAAATAAATAAAGATGGCAGTTTAAGAACTGGCCCCTGTTTCTCCCTACTCCTCAGAGTCACGGGACAGCCAGGCAGGATGGGGCCCTCTCACAGGGCAGCCCCATTCCCAAGAGGGGTCTTGAAACAAGCAGACATGCAGTTTGGGGGAAATTTTATATCAAACTAAAATTTTAAGTTATTGAAGTGGCTAAAATCACCCTGGTTGTTAGAGGAAAACAGTAGGAGGTGAAGGAGAGGAGTAGCAAGCTAGAGCATCTGAGGGAAGGGAGGGTTACTATCTCCTTTAGAATAGAGAGAGAAAACAGTAGAGAATATATGGGACTATCAGACCTTCTCAATTAAAACGAGGGACAGGAGAATAAGAAATATATTCTGTTGAGTAAGCAGAAATGAAGACTGAGAGAAAAAGGAAAGAGTAAAATAAATTGTAAGCTTTAAATAAAAAGACAAGGGAATATCTGGGTGGCTCAGTCGGTTGAGCACCCAGCTCTTGGTTTCAGCTCAGGTCATGATCTTGGGTCATGAGATGGACCCTCCACCCTGTGCCACCCCACCCCCTGGCCTCTGGGGTCAGCTCAGAGTCTGCTTGAGATTCTTTCCCCCTCCCTCTCCCTCCCCCCTTGCTCCTCCCCCCTGCCTCTCCCTCCCCCTTGCTCCTCCCCCCTCCCTCATGTGTGCTTGCTCTCTCTCTCTCTCAAATAAATAAATAAATAAAATCTTTTTTAAAAAAATGACAGGGATAAAATCAAAGTTATCACCCACCTATCATCTGGAATCTCCAGATCGATACACGGATGATTAGGTTGTGTTAAAAACAACACCATATCCTGTGTTATTCACGAGAAACCCCTAGAGGAGAGCAGCAAATGTTGAACATGAGGGAGACAGAAAGAACACTGACGAATGAAAACATGCAAGCAAACAAAAAGCAATAGCAATAATCTCAGTGTCAAGCAAACCTCAATTTCAAGTCAAAAGCATCCCACAGGGCAGATGATATGAGGGTAAAAGATATAATCCACGATGAAATTATAATAGTCATATAACCTTATAGCAAAGAACATAACATCTGAATCAAAATCTCCTATAAATATGCTAAACCTTGAGTCCAATACAATTTGAATTTAAAATGTAAATATGCCTTTAAAATGTTACAGATTAAGTTGGCAAAATATGACAACGGATGAAGATTTGGTTAAGGATATCTGCATTGATTGATTGGTTGGTTGACTCCTGTCTTATATCTAAGGAAACTTTTAAAATACGGATTCCATCTTTAGTCAAAAGTAAAGCTTGGTGAAATTTAAAAATCTGCAAACTATAGTCTGACCATGACTCAAAACAACAATTCAAATACCATCATAAAAAATAGAGTTCTTGAAAGTTATGAAAATCTCTTGGGCTAGATTAAAAAGGGAATCAAAACCAAAACTGCAAATTATTTTTAAAATAGATGCGGAGAATAGAATTAAATCCAACTGATGTGGGAATATAACATCTGGAAATCCGTATTGCTTGATGGTGAGTCAGACGGCCTGGAGCTGTGTGATCCTGAAAAAGTTACTTAACCTCTCTGTGCTCCAGTGTTCTCACCATGGCAAAATGCTGGTAACAGTCCTCCCCGGAGAGATGTGGTGAGGATTAAATATGGAGGCACATGAAACACCCAGAAGTCCAGCCCACAAGAAGTGTTCTTGAGTGATTTGTATCTAGCTGTCTTCATTGCTCCCTCTACCTACCTTCTTTCCTCATCCCTCTCCCTTCCCACTTTTTAAATTCTCTACAATGTGTTTCTATTACTTTTGTAATTGAAAAGAATTACATAAAAATGTCTAATGGAACTATTTCATTGCTAATTACACTATTAATGAAATTCAAAGGAAAAAGACTTCAGCTGAATCAGACATATTCCTTAGGTCACCGCAATCTGAGAGTCATCCTCCCTTCTGCTGGCAGAAGTGTGTCAGGATGGGGAGAGGCTGCAAATCAGCCTAGAATGGCCTAATTTGTGGCCTTTCCAAATGGGAGAAAGGATCCTTGCTTCTGAGAAGGCTGCCTACCAGGACTTACCATAATTTCTATTAGGAGAGCTAGTCTTCTTTATAACAGGATTAAGAATAAAACTAGCCTGTGAGCCTTCCAGGAGTTTATTTCCAAAAGCTCAATTTCTAAAGCAGGAAGAGAAGATATTAATGCAAGGCTTTCCCAAACCTCTTGTGACCCATCCAGACTGAAAATCGAGTCTGCAGAGGATGAACAATGAGAAAACGTGCGTGATCTGTGGGTCCCGAGGCAGGAAGCACAGAAAGCACCTGGAAAGACCCCAGAAAGAACTGACTATGGGCCAAAGTGGGCAGCCCCCGAGAGGACCCCATGCAGCAAGGGGCACACAGGTGCACAGCAGAGTGCAGGACCCAGAAGGCCATGCCCAGCGAAAAGGTCAGTGACCAAGAGTACCTGACCTCTAAGGCCAAATCATGCAAGGACCAGGTGAGCACCCACTCCCACACATTGGTCCTATGGAAGCCCTGGGATTTCGACACAGTTTTGCATGTCAGGAAACCCCAGGAAAGAGTGATATCAAGGTTCCCAGTTGCCCAACAGGGCAAAGGCTCTAAACGAAACTTCTTTTAGAAAATTAAGTCATACTTCTTTGCACACCTGAGTTCGCAGAGTGAGACTGAGACTTACCTACCACAGGACCCCTCTACTCCCTCAAGGCAAACCCTTTGCCACACCGTGGACTGCCTAGCCCTGATGTGGACTTGGACTTGGACTCCATAATCAGCATTTCTTAACAGTGATCATGGCTGGACAGGGATTTCTCTCTAGTGTGTTCTGCAGACCCTTCCAGGAGATAGACCTCAGAGGGTTAAGTTCAATTTTGTTGCTCTATGATGGGCTGGAAGATCACCTCTGAGATCCCTCTGCTTTCCTCCCTTCTCCTTCCCCCACTTTACAGATGGAATTGAGAATAGAAATAAGTCCCGGGGCCCACACGTTCTGGACAGTGGGGCTGTGGCCACCCAGTGGGGCTGGTAAATGCAGAGTCTTCTCTGCTTAGGTCCAGAGGGGATGTTCCTCCTCACAGCCCTGGGGACTCAGCCATCCTCACCCTCCTGGGAGCTGAGGACACCTGCCCCACACACACACATATAGCCGGTGCTGCTGCGTGGGATACCACTCCAAAGACATGCCCCCAGGCTCCGAATATGTTCAAGCTTCACCGCTGGTCCCCTGCGAGTGACCTGCTTGTTGAATAGGCACAACTCACAAGGTACAATCACAAACATTCAATCTCCTCCTCTCCCCCTCCTTCTCCCTCTGGATCCTGTAGACCATGCTCCATGTCCTCGGAACCCATCTAGGACTTGACATGTAGCATGTTCTCAATCAATATTTGTTGACAGCTGATTCCATCCCTATGTCATCATTACATTAACATGATACCAGGATTCGATGAACAATAGTATCTACAATTTGTTACACAGACCACACATGGCACAATGACCTTCTACAGACACCATTGCAGACATTGTGCAGATGACAAAACCCAGACCCAAGGTTGCACAGTTCCCGGAGTTTTGAATCCACACTCTTGTCTGAATCCAGATCAAAACCTACATAAAACGGCGATTGCTCTCCCTTAGCTAAAATTGTCTAATGCCCTTTAAATTTGCTCGGTGAGATTAGTTTTTTCATCTGCCCCCAGGATTAAATCCCAGGACTTTCCTGGTCATTTCTGGTTATTATAAAGTCCTGGAGCCATTTGAAGTCGCAAAGCTCAGTCCTGATTATGAAAATTAGAAGGTCTGGCTCCGTATAATAATTAACACTTCGATCTTAATTTGAAAATAACACTTAATCCTCCTCCTCTGCTAGTTTCCTGCAGTTACAAAGCTTCTCTCTTTTCGCTCACCTCTTTTCCCACTTGCTACCTGCTGTTTCTTTTCACTTCTTAGTATTTTGTATATGGAAACTTCCAAGCATACACAAATGAAGAAGAAGAATATAATAAATCCATTACTCTCCTTCAACAATTATCGCCTCACCAGCTAAGGGCAAATTTTGTTCCAACTATCCCCCACCCCACCACCACCAGCAGCCCCTGGCTGCATGTCTGACTCCTCCAACATTGGCTCAAGGAGAAGGGAAGGGAACAGGAAATCTTACCCGAATAACAGTGTTGCAAGCTCTTTCCTACTCTGGCCTGGCCAGTGTTTACAGCAGACCTTTTCTCAGATGGGGAGTTTTGGTGGGCTCTCTGGAGAATCCTTCTGGAAGCATCTCTCCTCTGCGGCTCCCTCGATGTGATCAGACACATCTCTGTTTTGGTGGGCGGCTGAATCTTCCTGCAGCGCCTCAGGAATGTGGTGGTCCATCTCCAAGGTTTTTCCTGCTGAGGTCACATCAGCCTTGGAGGCAGCCCTGTGGCACAGGAATGAAGATGACCCAGACCAGCTCTCTCACTTGCAGAACCTTCACTGCTCCATGGAAAATGCTCAGCCCTGCCCTAATAAATTCTGGAAATGCAGATCAGTGTTAGTCACCTCTGGACCTCCTTCAGCTGGTCCATCTGCAGCAAGCCTACCTCACACCCCTTAGATTTCTCAGCAGGTGCCTCAGTAAGCTTGCACAGTAGTCCTATAGGAGCACGTTTAACTATGTTTAAAGTGAGGGACAGGCGTCCTAACACCTTTCCAAAAAATTATTTCTCCTTTCCAACCCTTTTATATCCTCAGTGTGAAGAAAAGTTTAAGTGCCCTAAATCAGCACTACTTACAGTGTGGTCCTGGAAATCTGGAGAAGGAGCTTATTCCGGACAGTAAGTCATTGCTCTGCTTCCTTCATCAGGAGAGACTTGCTATTAGTAATAATAAGTTTAACAAGTCAGCTGAACTAACCACGTGCTAAGGGCTATAGTTGATTTACTTCCGGGTCCAAGTTCCTTACGTCATTGTAGACTAGGAACATACAGCTTATAGACCAGCTTAAACAATTCTTGACCATTTACTTTGGAATTTATCTCTGGTGGAAACACTGAAATACAGCATCTGTTGTGTCTGCCAAAATGTGGTTCCTCAACCAAAACTGAGATGGAAAGAAACCTATAGCACACTGAGGTACGTAAGAAAAGATTAAGGACCTACTTGGACCGACAGAGAGAAATTACAAAGATCCAGGTTCTAGAAAGTTTCAAGAGACATGTTCCCCGGTCGTGAGATCCTGTTCCTCTGAGATGGTCATTTGCAAATCCTGTAAGGCCTCTCCTTCCATTTTACCATTGACCCAGATGATGTAGCTTCACATCCACGCCCCCTGGTTCTTCCCACGTCAGAGCAAGCAGGCCTGGTGTCCAGCCTCGGGGCTGCATGTCCTCATCTGTGGGCTTGCTCTCACCACACCAGCATCTACTTTGTCCTTCCAACCCCATCCACAAAGGACTGAGGAGTTCATATATAAACACTCTATCTCCCTCGATCTTTAGGGGGATCACTCGGAGGCAAAGGTCTGACGTAAGCTCTCAGTTTCCCAGGGAGGCGCAGGCCAAAACTCACCTCCACAGCCCAAGAGCTCCCCAATGGGAAGATCCTTCCAGGCGAGCTGCAGCTTCTGGAGAGAAGCATGCCAAGGAGCCTGCACTGTGGATGCTGCCTGGTGGTCAGGAGCCCCCGAGGACGAGGGGCTGCACCGGCTGCACACCCCATATGTAGCTCACCCACATTTATGAAGGGCACACTCCAAGCAAAGGGCCTTTGGAAGCCAGATGAGGAGACGCCTGTCCCTGGGGTCAGCACCATAACCTTTCAAAAGGGACTCCAAGTGGACAGTCAGAAACTACCCAGGGGCCAGAGCCAGGCAGTGGGCACTGCCTGTGTGGCCCCTTAGCCAAAAGACCAGCCCCCCAGCTCGGGTTGGCCCCAAGATGCCACGAAAAGGGAGGCTGAGCACCCGATTGCTATTATACCCTCTTGAAAACACAGGGAGAAAAAAAGAAAGTGACCCAGGACATTTTCTAGAAGAAAGTTTTCCAGCCTGGACTTTACCGGCATCCTTCTTGGGTGCTGGGAGAGCCCTCGGCAGCCCTCGCAGAGAAGTCAGAGAGCTTTGAGTTGGGTGGTCCTGCCTTTTCCCGGCTCAAGCTCCCCAGGGACAGGGTGGGCCCCCACCCCCACTCCATCCCCCCCAGGGACCTGGCTTCCTGCTCATCCCAGTGCTGTCCTTTTTTCCTTCACTGTTAAGGATTCCAGAAAGTCAGGTCAAAATATGCATGCTGAGTTATGGGGCACAAATAGTAACATATGGGTTGGGGGGAGGAGAGCCTTAAGCTCGGTTCAGGTCGGCTCTGGGGACTGCAGGGACCCCAGCGCCTCATGCAACCTGCAGGGATGAGAACAGTGCACGCAGACTCCAGCACACCCAGGTACAAGCCCGGGAGCTCACAGTCAAAACCCACTGGCGTGTGAGCACGAGGTGGTTAAAGAGCAAACCCCCCGCTGCGGCTGGAGTACATGGTTGATGGTGGAACAAAGGGCATAACTATATGGGAAATGACTTCCAGGTAATAGGTAGGAAGTTCAGGGCTGTTCTATTTCCACCTGGAGCAGGGCAATCTATAAAACCCTTCACAGGCCAGCAGTGCAGGGAGGAGGCTCTGTTTGTTACAGGGGGCTGCTGGGGCCATTCATTGCTGAGCACCTTCTGATGGAAAGGCCCGTGCAGCGGCCTGGGTCTCGGCCTCACAAAGTAGCCACAGAAGTAGCTGTGCCTGCAGAAATGTGATTCGTGGGAAAGCACAGCAGTGGGGTCCCAGTGGCAGCCTGGTACTGGCCCACAACCAAGCTCTAACCAGCCCTTCTGCTTCCCTCCTCAGATCCCTCTCGTCTCAGGGTAAATGCTTCTCCCTGAATGTTCTGTCCAAGACGTTCTCCCGCTCTGCTTCCAGTCTCCCCTCCCCTTAGAGGCTAAGACCTTGGGAACTGAAACCATGAAGACTCCTATTTCGGCTTTCAGTCCTCTCTCACCCTTAAGGATGAGAGCCCAAGCATCAGCTTGGATGGAAGACGGGGAGAAAAAAACTGGATTACCATATCAAAGAATTATACCCTTAGAAGACTTGCACGAGTCCGGAGGGCTGGATCCTCCCCGATGTTAGCCACTCATTCTCGTGGCCTGGGTCAACCCCCTCCCTCTCTGGTCCCAGCTTCACCAGCTCATACCCAGGGGCAGAGGACTGACACAGAGTTCACGGATCCTTCCCAAATCTGTATGTGTCCTTAAGGCCAGAAACTATGGAGTTTGGGATATGATACAAACTGTGGAGTTTAGGATCTAAGTATTATAAATAATTACAAGTGCTCCATAATGCACTGTATGCATTACTCGGTCAATCCTCACAGCATCTCGTGAGGGAGGCACTATTACTGTTCTCATTTTAGAAAGAAGGAAGACACAGAGAAGGCAAGTAACTTGCCCAAAGGCATACAGCTTGCAATTGGTGGAATCATCACGCACTCAGACAGAGAGCAGGATCCCTGGCTCTTCACCACTGGGTTTCACCTCCAGGCTGCTATGCTCTCCAAGATACACTCCAGATACCATGGGAATAAGATAATAATGCAGAGGTCCGGCAGTGCCTGCCTTCCCAGACTCGCCCAGCTACCTGCCGTTTCCTCAGCACCCTTGGTGGGACGATGAGATTCAGAGAGCTACAGGGTTAGAGAATAGGAGGGCTAGGGCTGGGGTCCAGCCAGGTCACCTAAGCACAGACCGGCTGGTTTGTTAAATATTTGGAACATTTGTAAGCTACCTGTAAGCTCCCTGAGAAGTGTTTCTCCCACCCCCACCCAGGATCCTGCAATTAAGGGGTAACCCCTGGCCCAGTGTGGGGTCTCCAGAAGGTGCCTACTGATCTGGCTGGTTGGGCCCAGGTGGGGTGCTACAGTTTATTCTACCAGCCCTACATTGGCCTGCTGCTCTTCCCAAGTCAGGTGTCAGGAGTGACAAAGGAGGCTAGAGGCCTCAGTGGCCTCCAGAGAGAACAACTTTGAACCTCTTTCCCTGTCCCAGCTACGTGTGGCCTGACTCCCGGCCAGCTTTGGTCTTTGGTTCCTGGTTTCCCAGTCCAGGCTGATTGACAATGCTCCTGGGTGACATGCCTCCTGGAGCGGGTCACTATTCCTGGCATGGACCCAGAAGAGTGCCCCAGGCTGCCACCATCACCCCAGCTATAGGCTGCTGCATTCAGCCCTCCCCCCACCCCCCTCCCATCAGCTCTTCAGAGTTACCGAATCTCAAGTTTTGGTGGTCTGAATAGCAGGTCCCTCTTAAAAGGGGGGTGGGCACCCCTGTGGCCCATCAGCCGCCAGTATGGGCTGTCCCGCTCCCCACTCCCTGCCAGGAGCTCTTTTTCCCCCATTTAAATCCAATTGTGCATTATTGGGAATCTACCACATGCCAAGAGTTAGCGCTACATGACCTAGTTGAGAAATCGTCCTGCGCGCGCTGATGGTAGATATGCCACATCAGACCCTGTCCCTAAGGGCTTTACATTTATTAATCCTCAGAGTAAACTCATGAAATATGAATTGCTACCACCTCCATTTTTATAGAAGAGGACTCTGAGGCACAGAGAGGTTAAGAAATGTGCCCAGGTCACACAGCAAGTTTTGGAAGCTTTGGAAGTCTGGATCCCATCCAGCATCTGTACCTGCAAGCGCCCTGCTGTGGCCGAAGCTCTGTAGCACAAAGGGAGGAGTGCTACCCTGGGAGAGCCCTAAGTTCTCCCCAGATTTTAGACATATGAATTCAGTCTAGACGGGCATATTCAGGAAAATGCTTATAACTGCTTGGTTTAGCCCAAGACTTCCCACATCTCAAGGACAGCTTCAGAGAAAATGGAATTGGCCAACTGCTGGGAGAGGGGCCAAGGTTTTCAGGGAGAATCTTCCTTTATTGGTTACTGGGGAGTCTTACACTCTGTTCCAGAGACAGCTCCAGGCTCAGGGTGGGGAGAAAGCAGAGCATTCTTGTTGGCCCTGGAGCCTGGCCACCCCAGCCAGCAAGCCCAGACACCACACAGAAGTTTTCCCTCTCTCCAATGAACCCACGTGTAGAGGTCTGATTTTCAGGTGAGGACAAATAGCCTCTTTCTCACTCCCCAGGAGAGAAGGTTCCAGGTCTCACCTTCACAATGCAGCGACAACTCCCGCGGACCTGTTTGGGAAGACCTGGGCAGACATTTTCCCAGCCAGAGCTGGCGCTGCTCAGATAATCGGCTGGATGGTGCCACCTGCTGGAGAAATGGAAAGCCTTCTCTCTAGCCGCAGCACCAGAGAACGCTGCATCTTGTGGCCACCTCCCCCAGGTGCCCCCTATCTCCTCCACCCTGACCCTGACCCTGGCCGGAGAGAAACCTTCAACAGAAAGCTTGTGCAGTGGGCATCTGGGTCTTCCGCGGGTTCAATCAGCAGGATTGTTCATTTATTTATCTGCACTGCTTCTCTTGTTTCTGCTTCTCAGGGCTCTAAGACCATCATCATCACCCCTTGGTTAGGGACGCTAAATCCTTAAACTCTTTGAACCTCAGTTTCCCCATCTATTAAAATGCAGGGCTGTTGTGAACAATATAATGCACCTGTTTCAGGAACTTAGCGAGGTGGGAAAGACTGATGATCATTGCATACCCACCCCAGTGAAGCCATGTGCTTGCTGGACATGTCATGGCTGACCCTTGACAAGTGGGAAACGTATGTCTGTAGGTTCTCAAATATTACTGGAAGATACCGTTTCCTCGGTAAAATGTGTGTAGAAGAACAAAACCCTTTTGAGATAAGGGTTCATTAACCTAATCACATATGGGACTTGGAGGGCCCAAGACTCAAAGCAAAGCCCTAGTAAAACAATAAATTACTACATAACATTGACTCTCAGAGTTTTATTGGAACCATGAGGTTATACCTGAGATGCGAAGCTCTGCTCTCTTTCACTTAATAAACATTATTTTTCGGGCGCCTGGGTGGCTCAGTTGGTTAGGCGACTGCCTTCGGCTCAGGTCATGATCCTGGAGTCCCGGGATCAAGTCCCGCATCAGGCTCCCTGCTCGGCAGGGAGTCTGCTTGTCCCTCTGACCCTCCTCCCTCTCATGCTCTCTGTCTCTCATTCTCTCTCTCTCAAATAAATAAATAAAATCTTAAAAAAAATAAAAATAAACATTATTTTTCTTCCTTTTCTCTTTTGCTCTGTGCTCCCTAATGAGCCCATTCTTTCCCATCTATTATGGGCTGAATTGTGTCTCCCCTCCCAAAATTCACACGTCGAAGCCCTAACTCCCAGTATCTCAGAAGATGACTGTATCTGGAGAGAAGGCCTTTATAGAGGTCATTAAGTTAAAATGAGGCCATTAATATGGGACTTAAACCAACTTGACTTCTGTCCTCTGGGAAAATTTTAAAACGCAATGGTAAGCCACAGGCTGAAAACAAAATTTTTCAAAACAAAGAGTTTGCATTCAGAATATATAAAGAACTCCTACAACTCAATAAAAAAAGACCCCCCCAAAAAATCTAATAAAAAATGGATGAAAGATGAGAATAGACATTCCCCAAAAGAAGATATACAAATGGCTAATAAGCACGTGTTCAACATCGCTAGACCTCGGAGAAATGCTATTAAAACCACAATGAGGTCTGTACCTCTGAAACAAATAATGCAATATATGTTAAGAAAAAAAAAAGAAGAAGAAGAAGAAGAAGGTAGCAGGAGGGGAAGAATGAAGCGGGGGAAATCAGAGGGGTAGACGAACCATGAGAGACGATGGACTCTGAAAAACAAACTGAGGGTTCTAGAGGGGCGGGGGGTGGGGGGATGGGTTAGCCTGGTGATGGGTACTGAAGAGGGCACATTCTGCATGGAGCACTGGGTGTTATGCACAAACAATGAATCATGGAACACTACATCTAAAACTAATGATGTAATGTATGGGGATTAACATAAGAATAAAAATAAATAAAAAATTTAAAAAACCACAATGAGGTAACTACTACGCCTACATTAGAATAACTAACGTTAAAAAGATTGTCAATACCAAGTGTTGGTGAGGCTGGTGAGGATGCGGTGCCCCTGGAACTCTTTCCTACATGCTGCCATATGTACAGCCATTTTGCAAAACAATATGATATTACCTTGTGATATTAAACATTCATTTACCATACCTCAAGCAATTCCACTCCTAGGTATTTACCCTAGAGAAATACAAGTGTATGTTCCCATGAAACATGGATGCAAATATTTATTTATTTTTTTTAAAGTAACTTTATTTTTTTTAAAGATTTTATTTATTTTATTTGAGCTCTCTCTCAAAGAGAGTGAGAGAGAGTGTGAGTTGGGGGGGAAGGGCCCTGGGAGGGGGAGCTGAGCAGGGAGCCCAATGTGGTGTTCGGTCCCAGGACCCCAGGATCATGACCTGAGCCCAAGGCAGATGCTCAACCGACAACCACCCAGGAGCCCCGGATGCAAATATTTATAATAGCATAATTCATAAGGGACAAAAACTGGAAACAGATAATATACCATAATACCATGGAATACTATGGAGTGATAAAAAGGAACAAAATATTAATACATACAACATATGAATGAATCTCAGAAACATTACAATAAATCGAAGAAGTCAGACAGAAAAGACTATATACAGAATGATTCTATTTACATGAAATTCTAGAAAAGGCAACAGTATGGTGACAGAAAGCAGAGCAGTGTCTGCCTGGGACTGAGGGCAGAGGCGTGGGATCCATGGGAGCGAAGAGGCACAAGGAATCTTGTTATGGTAAAGGGGCTGCTCGCAATATCGGGTGGGATGGTGGTGACATGATTGCATATATGTAGCAAATTCAGGAAAGTGTGCTTTGAAAATGGGTGAATATTATTATATATATAATTAATGCCATAATAAATAAAAAGAAGACCCCCCCCCCCCCAAAAAAAGAGGAAATCTGGCCGCAGAAAGAGACAGCAGGGCTGCATGGAAAGGAAAGACCATGACAGCAAGAAGACAGCCACCTGCCAGCCCAGGACAGAGGCCTCAGGAGAAACCAGACCTGTCGACACCTTGATCTTGAACTAAAGCCTCAGTGAGAAAATCAATTTCCGTTGACAAAGCCCCCCAGGCTGGGCTATTTTGTTATGGCAGCGCTGGGGACTAATATATCATCTTAGTACAATGACAACTGCTGCTTAATGAGACAGGACTTCTGTCCACATGATGGTCAGACAAGAAGCATGACTCGCCCCAGGCATGGCCCCGCACTGACAGCAGGCCAGGGCCCTGCAGGGGCCCACGCATCTGCCTTCCTGCCTTGGTTCCAGGCCCAGCTTGGGGCACTGCACTGAGCGGGCCCACTGAGCCGTCCCCCAGGACCTGCCTGAGGCCCTGGTGGATGGCTGCCTGAATTTCTGCTTCTCTGCATCCCCACTAGAGAGTCACCAGGTCCCCCTGCAGAGGAGACGCCTCCCATAAACCACAGGGCCCAGATGCAGGGGTTACGGAAGGGCAGGGTCACCCTCCACAGGGCTCGAAAGAGAGGCTGAAGTTTATGGCTGTGTGAGATGTTTACCACAGAAACATTTGTTTCTCAAACTGCTCTTGGGTTGCTAAAGTGAATTTCCTCTAAAGCTGAAAAGTGCCCATCCGTCTGTTTGATGGTACCTTCCCCAGAAGCACAGAGGGCAGAGTCTGGGCAAGCTGACTGGAGACCAGGCTGGGAAGGAGGTGACAAATCAAGCCGCAGCTGGGCTGGGTGCTGTGAATGGCCCTGTATAGGCAAAGGGGCTATATTTTTGAACCAAAGATAGTAAAATAATGATAATAATAATAATAGACTCTGATTTGTGAGTTTATGCAAAAAGTTTTACCAAGATTTGCAAAATCAATCATAGTTTCTTACACATTCCAAACATTTGATATTAAAAATAGTAAAATTTCATTAAAACATACCAAAATCATTCCAAAATTTATAGCATTGAAATCAAGAGTGCCAGGTCGTAGCTGGAGCCTAAGCTGGATCCAGATCTGCTCCAGAAACTGGTGAGCAGGGGAGGGACTTGGGCAGGGCGGGCTTGATCTAGGGACAGTGGTAGTCATCCAGGGACCTGGGAGCAATGATCACACACACACACACACACACACACACACACACACACGTGTTGCAGAATATGCCCTCAGGCCAGTCCCAGAAACGCACCGGTTCCTAAGGAGAACAAAAATCAAATTGGGTAACAGCCTTTCCCTTAAAACACTGACGCTGAAGACCCAGGCGTGGGCAGTACCTACTTGGGTCCTGAGGCAGGTTAGACCAAAGCATGATTGGATTTTTCTGTGTACTTCCTGCCCTTCCCCTGGTTACCCTGGGGGCACCCCAGCTGAAACAAAGACTCCGGGAGACAGGCAGGAGGTGATCTTGGGGAAAGAGAGCAACTCGCCACCCAGCTTTCATCAAAGCGGGAGATTTTATTTTGCTCTATGAATGTATTTGAGACCGAAGCTGGAGGGAAGGAAGAGAGTGGAGGGCAGGGACAGTGAAGAAACAGAAGGGGGAAGCAAAGTCCTTGCAGAGGGAAAGAGAAGAAGACCCAGCAAGTCAGAGGATCAGGAGCGGATTGAAAGGCCCCAGGCTCAAGCAGTCCTCTAAGGAACCCCCTCACCCACCCGTCCCGCAGACAGCAGCCCCGGACCTGCGCAAATGCCTGTGAACTGAAGGCAGGGCACTTGGCCACTGTTGGTGAGGATGGGAGTAAAAAGACAGAACCCTGTCCCTGACCGCCACGGAACGGCCCTACGGTCCAGGGCCCTGGCGGTCAGGTACCAGTGTTATGATATTGTGTAGCGCCTGGCAGCCAAAAGGAGAAGGAGAAGACATCCATCCCATCTTGCCACAAGTATTGCAGTGCTGGCCCGCACGAAGAGGCCTTCAGAACACTAAGCATGGTATCTGGCAGAAGGCTACAGCTCCCAGGAGGAGATGCTGCTTCATGGGGAGGCCTGGAGGGAGCAGGGAAGCAGGAAGTCCTGGCAAAGCAGCCACACAGCAGAAAATGGCCAGGAACAGAGCCATTGGTGAGCACTCGGGAGCTCCAGGAGGGTCTGGATAAAGGAGGGAAGGCCCGGGCCCCGGGTGAGCAGGTATGTCAGGGACCCCAAAATGCAGAGGGTTCCTGTTAGTATAACCCTATGTGTGCCTCCAACCACACCGGGGAGGAACCAGGCCCCCCAGGAACTGGGCTGATCCAAGCCATGGTTGAAAATGCACCTGCCCGTTTGGGAAAAGCCATCTGTTACGGTTACAGGCTACCTGATGGGAGTAAAAGTAATGACAGGCACATCCCAAGCCAGGCAGATGAGACAGTACCATGTGGTTTTCAATTCTAGGAGAATGAGAAGTTGTACAAGGAAGAAATTAGAATCATAGGACCAACTTGACCTACAGTGAACAATATTTTTCATTAAATTCGGAGGATCTGGGTGGCTGAGGAAATGAAAAAGAGGGTGCAGACAGGCAACACGAAAGCTGACTCCAGCCTGTAGAGAATTGCCTAAAACTGAGAAATCGAAAAACAATAGATTAACCTTGTAATTCAAGAAAATAAAGCTAACACTAGAAAGAACAAATAAAGAATTGAGAAAGGTTGTGTCTAGGGAGTGGCATTGGGTGGGCAGGGGAAAGGGGAGGTGGGGGCCTGCCGGGTCCTACGTTCTTCTCTGCGTGATTCTGGGACCCGTGAACTGCCCACTCTAGCTCTCAGTTTCCCTGTTTGCACCATGATAGTGCCATCTAAGTTATCTTTAGTGACTGTCCGGTTCTCTGGGGTGGAGTTCTGGGCTTGTGGGTTTCTGTGGATGGATCATACTGGGTATGATCATGGTAACCTGAGTGTCACACACAACCGGGCCACACCTGCCCCCACACACATCTCAGAATGGTGCTCAAACTCCAACAGGCACGTGGTCTACCCAGGGCAGTCTCGGCCTTTCCCTAACTCAGCCAAAAGAAGCCCTGCCCAGCTGCTCCCAGGCTGAGGGCCCGGACACAAGAAGGCACCTCTGAACAGGCATCATGGATATTATTGGAGGTGCTCTACCACACTGCAATGGTGGCCATTTATTGTAGATGCTAGTCATCACCCCGTAGGAGGCATCTTTATGTCTGCAACCTCCTCCCTGCATTCTGAGCTCCCTCTTCGACCCCCTCCATCCTGCATCCCACATCCCACCCCCTATTAGCAGACCATATTAGCAGCTTCTATGTGAACGGAACATGCGTTTCTATGTTGAATGAATGAACACGTGAGAGAATGAATGAATGAATGAATGAATGAAATCATATACCAATTTGTTCTCTAGGCAGTGATGTCTTTCCTGGGCTCCAGAGTTGAAGGAATTAAGGCAATGAAGAGATACAAAGCAGGTGGAAAACGACATGCACACTCAACTCAGAAAGAACAAAGAAGTAACCCTGAGAAAACACAGACTTCTTTGTATGGGCTTCCTCTAGAGACTAAACATTTGTGGGGAAATGAGGGAAGTCGTCCCTATAGAAAGGTAACTTTCTACAAACATTCCAGGGAATCTTCCAAGCCTGGCACCCAGCATGGTCGCACGTAGCCATGTGGCCAAAGGGCCCTTTCTTTCACTCACAAAGCCGGTTGGGACAGGAAATGCTTGCGTGTGTCGGCACCCCCAGAGATACTGGTTATCTTTGACCCTGAAGATCTGAGGACAGGAAAGAAGCCTGTGTTTAGCTGCTAGTATACGTCACCAACTTTTTATATAGTTTCTCCTTTAATCCTGAGAATGACCTTGTGACATAGGGATCATTACCCTAACTTGCAAATGGGGACACTAGAAACTCTCAAAGCTGATCTGTCTTCCCTCAGCTCCCGTAGCCAGTGAGCATCAGAGCTGCGGTCAACCCAAAAGTCATAACGAAATGCATTCTTCCTCATTTACCGACTTGCACAAGACTTGCTTCACACAGTTCTTGGCCTGGCTGAGGAGGGACACGAGGGTCAGACCCCAGGAGGGAATGTGTTCAGTGCCTGGTCTGCTCCCCCCTCCATTTCCCAGGCTGGGGAGTGGATGGAAGACCACAGTAGTTTGTTGGTCAGAAGGGGACCTTGCTGAGAGGGAAGGCTGAGAGGGGGTTCAGCACAGCTGTATTCCTTCCAGACGGGGAACTCGATCACCCTGCGTTAACTCTGTACCCTTACGAATGGATCTGTTTTTTTCCTGTTTCCAAATATTTTAAGTGCACTTAAATGAAGGGATTATTTAACAATTTCTGCAGATTTTCTGGTATTTGTTTTGAGGGTTTTTTCTTTTTCCTTCTTAATTTTGTTTTTGTTTGACAGCGTTGAATCAACAAAATATTGTAAAGCACTTTTTTGGCTCACTAACTGATACACTCCTGCCTAATTGCCTGCAGTTTCATTTCTTCTTTGTTAAAATGACACAAGGTTTTCAGTTTTGTTGCTTCCCAAAAACAAACGGTGTTGCTTCACTACCCCTCCATCTGCACCTCCACCAGGATGACAGTGCACAGCACAGACTCCACAAATCACTGGTCCTGGGCAGGAGGTGGGGGGCAGGAGCCGGGAAGGAGGGGGGCGGGGGACAGTGGCCTGCCAAGAAAGCTCCCTCCCCAGCACCCCGGCTGACATTATCTAGTGGATCTCCCGACATCTTTGGCAGGTCTTAGTTATCTATGCCATGAAGTGCCAAAGGATTTTTAAAGCTCCTAGGAGCCTCCAACCAGAAACTACCAGAAACCAACTGGCCTCATGCACGCCATAGTACTGTACTCCACAGGCACCCAGCCCAGATGAGAGCCCCACCTGATGCTAGTGGATGTGTGGACCCTTCCCAGCATCCTACATTTCTGATCTGTGGTTTGACCTCACCTCTGGTTCCATGAGCTCACCTTGAATCACAGGACTGATTGTTCTTCTAGCCTCACATAGGGCATGGTGTACATGCTGGTGCCCCAGGCCAACCTTGTCTGGCTCTGACCATGGGCTTGTCTTCCAGCTTTACCCAGGTCCCAGGATAGGAAAGCAAACCCCAATAGTGCTTGGCAACATTAGAACTTCAAAGGGGTATGTTTTTCTGAGCACACTTCTGCCTTTTCCGGAGAACCTTGCCAAAACCAGAGGTTGATTGGGAGCCAATATTATGATCCTGACCTCCTGTACTATAGAAGAGAAAATACCGAGGCCCAATGAGAGGAAAGTAGAGTCCAAGGCTACCGTGTGAGTCAGTGGCCGAGCTGGAACCAGACCAGGAGCCAGACCTCTAACCTGGTACTATGCTAATTCCAGACTTGACTTCTCTCCACCTTTCCCAGAACATCCGTCTGTTCTCTCTTTCTGAGGACCGGGTTATTGCATTCTCTAGAGTCAGGCTCATGAGTTTAGAATTTACTCTGCAATTTTCACAAGTTTTCTTGAGCTTAAGAATTATCTGGTGCTTATCAAAGTGCTTATCAAAGAAATGGATTGCTGGAGCCTAACCTAGACATACTGGTTTAGAATTTCTGGGGGAAAGTTCTGATAGACCAGTAACTCTTTTCATCAAGAAAGTTAAAAAAAAAAAAAACTTTGTAGAGGTAATTGGGAGTCATCGAAGGCTTTAGAGCAGGGTCATAACATAAATAGTCATGCTTCTGAAAGATTAAATAAGTGGCCCTGTGGAAGCCAGACTGTCAGCATTGAGCTGTAAAGAGCTCTGATAAGGGGTACCTGGAAAGGTATCTCCAAGATCTGAGTGGAGACAGGAGAAGTGCAGGCTCTGAAACCATGTCTTCCTCTCATGATGTCACCTTCCCAGCCCAAGTGCAGAAGGACAGCATGCACATGTGACACAAGTGGGGACAGTTGGGTTGTCCCTCACAGGGCTTCAGAACTGGTGTCAGGATGACTCTCTGCCTCATCTCCCTGGTCTAATCCTGCCCAGATCAAAGCCCACCCCTCCACTGCTGTCCTGAGCCAGATAGCATCTCATCTTCCTTCGAGTTCTTATGTCACGTGTCCTTGGCCTCTCTTCCAACCCTAGTTACCTCCTTGCATCCTAAATCAGGGAGGTACTTCATCATTAGACTAGACAGTCTATTAGGAATTGAGACTCCAACTCATTCATGTTTCTATCCAAGATTCCTTAGACATAGATTACAACACACCGGCCTGGACTTCCAAAAGTATTTCTCTGACTACAGCTCCACTTGTTCCATGGAAACCCTGAATCCTCTAAACTTCCTTCCAGCCAGTTCTCTAAGTGACCAAGAGGTTTCCTATAGGAGCTTTGCAAATGAGACCTCTTAGCTACCATGAGACATGCAATTTACCTCTTGTCCTCTGAGAGCTGTTACAGTATCTCTTTACCTACTCAAAGAGTGGGGCCATGGCCCAGTTGCTGCTTATTAGGCACTGAAGCTCAATGCCAAGTACACGGGAAGTCAATGTTGCTGCCATCCTCAATTCCAAATCTATCTATGACTTATCTTTTCTATGTCCTACAGAGACACAGTCAACACAGTTATTCATTCAATATAGATTACTATGGGTCTGCTTAGTACCAGGGCCATTAAGATACAACCCATTCACACTCACTTCCTTTAAGGCTCAGACATCTGTGTAAAGTATCTGGAGTGAAGGACTGTATTCCTTGGAATCCTCCCTCACCCCCCCAAAAGGACCCCCTTTGGCCTGAAGCCATGCATATGCACCATGATGCTGTCTTCCCCAACCCAGTGCCTTCCTCTGAATCAATGCTAGGGTCAAATCTCACCTCCACTCAGTCCTCCAGACCAGGCTAACTCCTAGGGTAGACATAGCTTAAGCCCACACTAACAAATATCTCTTGAATATTGAATGAATGTCTTCCCCACACAAATCCTGTACAGACCAAGACATTCCCTCCAGTCTCCTTCTTGACCCTTCATACACATCCTCCTAAAGCACAACAACTAAGAAGGCTTCCTGGCTCTTAAAGGACTTTCAACAATACAGTCGAGGGCCTCATAGCCTCAGGGAGAAGTAACTAGAGAGCATAATCATATGAATCCTCTTTTACAGATGAGGCAAGTGAGGCCCAGAGAGGTTAAGAGCTTCTCAGAGCTGGGCGGATCAGAGGTGGTATGTGAGTCCAGGTTCTTTGCTCCTAGTTGCTGCACTTTTCCAATCCAGCTTCTCTCGGAGGGAGGGAACGGCGCCTGATCAAGCACGCGCTCTCTTCCAGCTGTCTTACATGCTTCATCTCATCTAATCCTTGCAGTGGCCCCAGGAAGCAGAAGTCATCACCCCCAATTTGTAAACGAGGTGACTGAGATACAGGGAGGTCCAGTCACTTGCCAAGATCACCCTACAAATAGGTGATGAGAGCAGTATTCCAGTTTAGGTCACCGGGATCTGAACCTCATGACTTTGCCCTTCACCACGTTGCCCTGTCATGTAGAAAACTCGATGTCTTAGGACTGCCTCATTTGAAAAACAGCCCTCACGCTACTGCAATCCTCATAAATAAATTACCTCCCCAATCAATGAAATAACGAGCAGCAAAGGGTGCTTTAACTCTCAGACTTCCAGCCAGCCAAGTAGAGCCCTCAGTGTAGCTGATAGGTGCTGTCCCTGTGTAATGTCGCACAAATTCCCAGCTGAATCACCACAAAATTTCAAAAGTTAACAAGTGCATTAGCCCAAACAGAGACATCTTGAGACAGGACTGAATGCCCTTCCACATCACAGAAGTACCTGAAATCACCAAACTTGTAGGGGTTTGACTGGAAATTGAAAAGGTCATTGTGAAATCGTATTTGGAAAAACTTTATTAAGACACAAATTATGCCTGCTACAAACTCGGATTTTTTAGCTCATTTTCCAGATGGGCAGTAGCACAGACTTTCTTAGATCTTCCCTCCCACAGTCCCACTGGGAAGAGAAACAGGGGAAGGGAAGTGGCAGGTGAGGCAGACTTGAGATCGGGGTGGGCACAAAGTGTCTGGGTCACGGGGCAGAATGCGCCAGGACCTCATCTGGGGTGGTTCCCAGCAGACACAGCCTTGCTCTTCTCCTCATGTTTCCACCTCTCACTCTTCCCACCCCTGCCCTTGTCCTCTGGGCCAAGCGGGGTAGTGAGAGGACTTTGAGGACACCAGCCCACCCGGGTGCTGGAAGGAGAAATGAGTCCTCTACCCCCGGGGCCGGCCTCCTCCAGGCATGAACAGAGGCCAGAGTACCCCCACCATTTCCCAGTGCCCTCATGCTTGGGCTTGTCCACGCTTCCTCCCTCATCTCTTCGGACGTGTCTCCTGCCGGTTCACTTCCTTTCCCTATAAGGAACTCCCTGAGGATTTGAGCACAGACTCACAGCGCACTGAGTCTGCCTTCTCAAACTCCTACGTCGTTTCTCCAGCTTTCTCCTGGGGGTGCCAAGTATTCTCCCTCAAACACCACACGCCTGAAACCAGGCTGCCGTTACATGCCAACAACAGAGGCGGGTAAATGAGAGCCAGCTTCCAGAAGCACCCTAGAAAAATCAGGACAGGACTTGAGTGGCCAGACAAAGGTTTCTGAAAAGGCAGCACCATCTTATCATGCCCCAAACTGAGCTTATTGTCTTCCTCTGCTGCCTTCTCCTCACAGGTGCTCTGTCCTGGTTAATGGACTCATCAATCAGTCAGGCACTCAGTCCAGAAAGCTAGGGCAGGGGGCCAGGAAGGACAGACAGCCTTGAACTCCTACATCCAATCGGCAGCCAAGTGCTGTCAATTTTATCCCCTTGATACACCTCAAACTCGCCCCCTTCTCTCTATCCCTAGCTGATATTACCTGACTTCAGCCCTTCTCACTCCCCGTGTGGATGATGGCATTGGCTTCTTCTCTGGGCTGCACCCTGAATAAGCCAATCCTTCCCCAACTCTGCTGCCTCAGGGGTCTCTGGGAAATGCAGACTCTAACCTCGGTAGCTTTCTGTCTATCCAACCCCAGAGTGGCACAGACTCTAAGCATTTTGCCGCCCATACTTGACAACATAGAGCCACTCCCAGGCACGCAGGCGGCCATCCTAGTTCGCACCCATATTCCTCAGCGGGGTCTGTTCTCTTCATCTAAATCCCCATGTCCAGATCTCCCTAAAACATTGCCAATCACCTGCAGGGAAATCCCTACTTCTCTTCAAAGTCCACTTCAGGTACAGTCTGATGTATGAACACTTACCTGCCACCTCCAATCTCCCCTTAGCATTAATTAGTCCTTTCTCTGTGTGGTTCATATCCTTAAGCAAATGTGTTTACCTCCTGTCTGTCTCCCTGAAACACTTGAGAGCAGAGGGCTTGCTTTCTTTGTCACACATCCAGAGGGCCTGTCCCACTGAACGACCGGAACTCAATTCAACCCACCAACTCACTGCAGAAAACTTGAAGTTCATCACTTTGTGTAAAGGGTCTAAGTATGTACCTCTCTATCATCCCTGAAAATGATATTTAAAGGTAATAGATGGTGACATATTTTTAAGTTAAGGCCATGTAGAAAACTCCCATCCTAGGCACTGGCAAATGGCACAAGGTACCCTGAGACAAACAGGGGAAAGCTATTGAGTGGATCATCTGTCGGGGAAACAAGTCACCCGGTGCCAAAATATAACAATTTTTATGGGAATTATTTTGGAATATTATTCTGTGGAGCAGGATATGACTCCCCAACATGGGGAGTAAAGAGGACAATGACCAAAAAGACTGCATCAGGTGGCTATTATAGGACAAGCATTTTGTGAAACATTTTATAAACATTGACTCCCTCCACAGTCATGCAAGATGCATGCTATTAACTATTTGCAAATAAAGAAATGAGGTCAAATACAGAAAAAAGTCCTAGTTTTTGGCTAACAAATGACAAAACAAGAATTTAAATTCAAATCTGATTAGTTCGAAGACCAGCTTCCCAGACCAAATGTCAAATCAAAATAAGGAACATAAAAGTCATGATACGAAATGATGGGCAATAAAAAATGAAGACCCCAAATCCTAACTATAGCGGTTAGGATTAAGTTCAGCTTCAGTTAATAGTGACACAAAGCGACAGGGACTTAAAGCAGGTAGGTGTTTATGTTTGTCTTATTTCCAAGTCTGAAGATAGGCAGGCCAGGGCTGGCTTAGTATCTGCAGAATCGTTGGTCACTCCCATTCTTAGGGGACAGCCCTCCTGCTCAAGTCCCATCATGAAGCTCCAGCCATCCCATCCATATTCCAAGAAGCAAGGAAGGAAGGCGAGGGAGAAGAGGCAAAGTACTCCAAAAGCTACTATAAAACAATGCCATTTAACCCTATTGCCTGGAGCCTAATTACATGACCTCACTTAACCGCAAAGGAAGACAGGAAATGGAGTCTTCATTCAATGCAGCCATGAGCCCTGGTAAAAATCAAAGGTTCTATGAAACAGAAAATGGACATTAGGTTAAACACATACTTCCCCCGCCACAAGTACTTAATATTAAATGTATTAGAAATACTGCTATTGTATGAATGCACCACTGTTCCTGCAAAAGAAAATGTGTACATTTATATATTAATGTGTGCTCATTTGGAAGGACCCCAGCCTTTATTAAGAAGCCTGGCAAGGAAGAAAGTATGAAAGCGAATGAGGGTTAAACTCCTCATGCCTTGGGGGCAAGTCAGGAGGCGGGAAGTGAGTTTTACCATTAATTATGATAACAGAAAAAATGTGGTTATTCAGAGCACACATCACTTTTAATGCAGAATTGCTGAAGGTGTTGGTTACAAGGCAAGGACGCCCATTTTTACGACTCTTACTTAACACTATGAGAGATGATAGCCAATCGATAAGACAGGAGGAGGAAACCGCAATAAGAGCAAAATAGGATGTGTGGTTTTTACAACAGAGAAGAACTCAACCTACCCAATGAACAACAGAAGAGAAGAAAAACACACAAAACAAATGGAAAATAGGACATCAGATGGCAGAGATAAGTTCTAATCAAATAATAACAAAAAACCCAAATGGGTTAAACTTACCAATTTAAAATGAGACTCCCACATTGGATTAAAGAAAACAGTATCCACCAACACATTATCTTAGACACATTTCAAGCAAAGAAATAGAGAAAAGCTAAAAAAAAATGTGAGAGGGGAGAGATACACCAGGCAAATATGAAGCCAAAGAAAGCTGGGAGAGTAGTCCCAATACCTGACAAAATGGAATCCAAAACCCATAGAATAATGTTACCTATTGATCAAAAGAAATAGTAAAAAGTACATATAATTATGAATATTTATGTACCTTATGATATAATTGTAATAATAATTCAAAATATATAAAGCAATAACTGACAGGACTGTGGGAAGAAATATACAAATCAATAACTATAGTTGAGAATTTAATATCCCCTTCTCAGACAGTGATAAATAAAGCCATAAAAATTGAGCAAAAATAGAGACTATCTGAATAATGCAATTATTGAAGACAGAGGACTTCACACCAGATAAATACTGAGTATGCATTCTTTCTAATTACATATTTAACCTACACCAAGAAATGACCATCTATAAGACCATGGAAGTGTCAATAAATTCTAAGAGGTATGTTCTACTATCACAGAAGTATGTATGTTCTCTACTGATACTCCAATAACATTAGAAATTACCAATAAAAAATTAAATTCAAAATTCTATGTACCAAGAAATAGGATTACACACTAATAACTTTTTTTAAGATTGTATTTATTTATTTATTTGACAGAGACATAGCAAGAGAGGGAACACAAGCAGGGGGAGTGGGAGAGGGAGAAGCAGGCTTCCCGCTGAGCAGGGAGCCCATTGCGGGGCTCGATCCCAGGACCCTGGGATCATGACCTGAGCTGAAGGTAGATGCTTAAAGACTGAGCCACCCAGGCACCCCCTACTACTAATAACTTTAGAGCTAACAAATCATAACTTAAATTAATAAATTCTCTAAGACTCAGTAACATTTAAGACACTCCCTTCAAAATTTGTGGGAATAGCTGAAGCAGAACTTTTTGGATACTCATAAATTCATCAAAAAAATAAAAACAGAAATTGAAAACATTCAATTCAAGAAATTGCAAAAAATAGAGCAACTAAGATAAATAAAAAGCAAAAAAAAAACCCATAAAGGCAAAAATAAGTGAAATTGATAATTAAAAATAAACATTTACAAAACCAAAAGGTAGTTCTTTTTTTTATTAGATTAGGAATTATTTTTTAATTTTATTTTATTATGTTATGTTAGTCACCATACATCATTAGTTTTTGATGTAGTGTTCCACGATTCATTGTTTTCATATAACACCCAGTGCTCCATGCAATATGTGCCCTCCTTAATACCCATCACCGGGCTAACCCATCCCCCCACCCCCTTCCCCTCTAAAACCCTCAGTTTGTTTCTCAGAGTCCATCATTTCTCATGGTTCATCTCTCCCTCCCATTTCCTCCTCTTCATGTTTCCTTTCCTTCTCCTAATATCCTCCATGCTATTCCTTATGTTCCACAAATAAGTGAAACCATATGATAATTGACTTTCTCTGCTTGACTTATTTCACTTAGCATAATCTCCTCCAGTCCCATCCATGTTGATGTAAAAGTTGGGTATTCATCCTTTCTGATGGCTGAATAATATTCCATTGTATATATGGACCACATCTTCCTTTATCCATTCATCTGTTGACAAAAGGTAGTTCTTTTTTTTTCTTTTTTTTTTTTTTAAGATTTTATTTATTTGCGAGAGAGAGAATGAGAGACAGAGAGCATGAGAGGGAGGAGGGTCAGAGGGAGAAGCAGACTCCCTGCTGAGCAGGGAGCCCGACGTGGGACTCGATCACAGGACTCCAGGATCATGACCTGAGCCGAAGGCAGTCGCTTAACCAACTGAGCCACCCAGGCGCCCTAAAAGGTAGTTCTTTAAAGAAATTGACAACACAGAACTTCGGCAACACTGCTCAGGACAAAAGGAGAAAAATTAAAATAAACCAAAGACAGAATGAAATAGGAAACACAACTACACAATAATAAATCTCAAAAACTGAGATAAAAGGAATAGATTTCTTAACATGCTTCTGGCAGGAGCAGAACGTGGGTCTGACCCAGTGAGCAGCATAGCCCACCTCCCCAGATCCCTGCCCCACAGACTAAGGGTCTGAGCCCAGATGCCAGAAGTCCACCTGTCATCCTTTATACCCTGAGGCCCATCTCTGAGAGGACACCTACCTTCCATCACTCTAGTCCCAGAATTTTCCAAAGCTCAAATCTGACCAGATAGCACCCTTGTTTAAAACCCTTTGGTGGCTCTGAGAAACTCACAGCCAGGGGGAGCCTAAGGAGACATGACAACTAAATGTAACATGATATCTCTGATGAAATAAATCCTGACACAGAAAAGGGACCTTAGGTAAAAACTCAGGAAGTCTGAATAAAGTGTGGGCTTTAGTTTCTAATAATATATCAATATTGGTTCACTCATTGTGATCAATATACCATATTAATATAAGATGTTAATGATAGGGGAAACTGAGTATGGGGTCCATGGGAATACTCTGTTCTATCTTGGCAATTTTTCTGTAAATCTAAAAACTACTGTAAAACAAAAAGTTGTTAAATTAAAAAGAATCTAGTGGGGGGGGAACCCTTCAGTGATTCCCCAACACTTCTAAATTCAAGTCCCTTATCTTGGGAAATGCTGCCCTTCTTTGTGCACTGGCATTCCTACAGGGTAGAGACCAGTGGCCAGGGCACCAAGAATAGAGAGAGATGGGAAGCCTGCTTCTCATCATTTACCCAGGCTACAGAACAGAATGTGGGTGGGAACACTTTAAGACAGGGCTCAGGAAAGAAAGAAAAAAGAAATGGCTTTGGCTTGGGAAGGGCCCTCATTTTGATCAGCAAAACATTCCCCAAAAGGAGCCTTGGCATGCCTTGGGAACATATTGTCCCAGCTGTTGGGACATCTGCTGCCCTACACCCCCAGTTTGAGACCTACAGTGTTGTAGCAGCCCAGGTTGGAACCCCAACATTGGCCCAACAGGGGGTCCCTCCACCATCCAAAGCATCGAGATACGGTCAATCATGGTTTAGTCATCTTTAAAGAACCTGCCTGGATCAGATGCTGCTCCCCATGGCTGCAGCCCCAGATCATTTTCAGATCACCCTCTACCCTTGGGCTGGCCATCCCAAACATAGACAATAGCCATGGGTCTTCGTCCAAGCTTGCCCATTTCAGGTCAAGTTCCCAGGGCTCAGTCCAAACGAACTCAAAGATTGCCACAGTTTTATAATAGAGTGCTGGAACAGAATAGATGACTTCTACAAACACTTCCAGCTCTAAAAAAAATTCTCTGAACTTTGGGGCACCTGGGTGGCTCAGTTGGTTAAGCATCCAACTCTTGATGTCGGCTCGGGTCATGATCCCAGGGTCCTGGGATCGAGCCCCACATCGGGCTCTCTGCTCAGTGGGGAGCCGCTTCTCCCTCTCCCTCTGCCTGCTGCTCTGCCTATTTGTGCTCTCACTCTCTTTGTCAAATACATAAATAAGATCTTTTTAAAAAAAAAAATTCTCGAAATTTCTCCATCAACTCTACAAAGATGGACTCAAATCTCCTTCTCCTTCCTGTTTCAGACTCCTCATTTTCAATTCCTCTGCAGTTCTGTTGGAAATGAATGAAACCCCCTAAGAGCCTCCAGGTTTCTTTCTATCCAGACCCCACGAAAAGAGAATTCTATGCTTGAAAACCCAGTGTGGGCTACAGGAGAAATGCCAGGCGGCCACACATAGAAGCTACTTTGCAAGTTACATTTCATCCACATCCCCCTCATTCATCTTTTGGCAAAGAGCAGAGAGGATTAAGAATGAGGAGGATTCCATCAAGTCAGGCAAAATTAATTAGCTGCAATTTCACTGCTGAGCTGCCAGGTAAATTTCACAGTGTTATCACTCCAAGCTGCCACATTAACATGACAATAACACCTTATAAGCATTCAATATCCCATTTCCCTCCATCCATGATCAAGCCTAAGAATTAGGTACTAACCCAGCTGCCATGCTTGGTTTGGATCTGGGAAGAATCAAATTTTGTAGAATGATTCTCGGAAAGAAACACAATAGCTGCTATCTCCACTTTTCCTCCTCCCCACTCACCTCCCCACTCTGGAAGGAGGTTGGACTCCCATCTCTGGGCCTGTGGGCAAGGCTGGCTGGCAGCGTGCTAGAGCAGAAAGCGGGTGGGAGTTGGCCATGAACCCACTATGTAACTTGGGGCATTTCGCTCCGACTCTCCGGGTCTTATTTTTCTCACCTGTAAAATGGGAAAAATAGCAGTCTTGTGTGCCTCCAGGCTTGATAGGAGAATCACTTGGGATTATGGAATATTGTTTACACTTTGCTAACTCAACAGCGCTCCAGTCACAAAGCATCGTAGCAAAAAAACAGCATGAGTGGGAAGACTCGGTTATTTATACATGAGCGCTCACACACCCACCCTGCACATCCACCTCCCAGCCTGATATCTGGCTGAGTGTCAAGGTCAGCAGGAATACTGGGGGCTGCAGACGTGGGCGGGGTGTCTATCCCCCATGGCCCAGAGCTGATGTTCAAGGAAAATCCACGTTTGTCCTCAGCTAATATTCCTTAGCTATTGTTCTTCAGAAAGAGCTGACGTATCTGCTGTTGGACCTTCACCAAAACATCGATAGCTAGTTGTTTTTCTCTAATGGCTTAAGGGAAGAAAAACGGCAATCCCATAATTAACCAATGAGGCTGACAAGACAGGTTGCACGGGAGTCTGGACAACCACAAGGAATGTAACCCTGGCATCCGGGCAGTTATATACAGTTACATGGATAAGCTTTGGGGCCAGGCCAGCTGGAGTTTGAATCCAGTCTCTGCAACCTCATCTTTCTGCGGTCTCCTCACCTTTATATGGGAATGATAATACCCACATTACTGAATTATTGAGATGCACCGAACACAGCACCTGGCATGTAGTTAGTGTTCCGTGTAGCCTTACGCAGCAACAACCATGTGGCATCCACCCGGCTGCAGCTTATTGATGGGCTGATTTCCATTTAAGAAAACTGAAGATACAGGAAGAAAAACTCAAGGGGATTGGGGGCATATAGTATTTGGACTACACTTAATAGCCCAGAAAGCATAGAGGGAACTAAAGCTTGGGCCTCAGGAGTAGCCTCGCGCATCTGAGAAGAAGCAAAATGAACTGGAAGGAGGACACCCGTCCACCGTGACTGTGGCTCATCAGCCTGAACAGGTGGCTAACTCAGAGAACACTAGCTGCTGGGAAGTCTCCCCTGTGTCAAAGGGAATCTTCCTGGTAGACCAGTGTAGGCTCTGGGTCTGCTCTCTGCTGCTACACAGAGCACTTCTACATCTGCTTCCAAATGGTGGCTCTAGAGAAAGCACCTCTCGTCCCCACTAAGGACGCCCCATTCCTTCCTCAGTCCCCAGTGACCAGACAGAAACTGTGGGGCCCAGGACTCAATTGCACAAGCTCTGAAGTCAGATGGGTGTGGAGTGAATCCAGTTTGGCCCTGGTCCAGCTAGTTTACCTTCCTAAGACATAATGCCTCTACTGTAATATGGAGAATTTAATAGAGAAGACACCTCACAGAGTCTGGTGCATAATGTGAACACTGGTCTTAACTCATATTAAGCACTTACTAAATGTTAGTAATTTTTATAAAATGGAGCATTTACAGGAGAAGAAAGCTCATAGAGTTTTATGCCCAATGCAAACATGAGTCTTAATGTATATTAAGCATTCCATTAAATACTAGTAATTATTCTTCCTTCAAACTCTTTTGTATTTATGATTCTGACACCTTTTATATATATATATAATAAAATATGTATATAAAATATATGGCTCCCTGTAAGTGTCTAGTTTCCTCCTACCTCACTGGCTGATACCACTCAGTGTCCTTTGTTAATTCAGGCAGTTTGGACGTCTCCAAGTGGTGGGTGCCTGGACTTTGTCCTAGGCCCTCAAATCTCCTCTATCTACCCCTGGCATTTAATAACATCCTTATGTCTAAGACTGCCCCTAATCATGTTAACTCTAGCTCAGATATTTCCATTGAGCTCCATACTCATATATCGAACTATTTACTAGACATTTCCATTTGGATATTGTGTAGTAAAAAAGTTAACCTTGCCCCAGAAAAGGTCTAGTCTTTGCTCTTCACTCCTGGGAGCTTATCTGTAAGCGCTTGGAATGTCCTGACTGATAGGAGTGTCTGTATTTGCCCGAGAGCCTTGGATCACACCAACTCATCCACCAATGTGATTTAGATTACAGGGTATCAGCACAACCAGAGAGACTGGAAATTAAGATCGGCCACATGAGTAGTCATCCACGCCTATGTGATGGAGCTCTGAACGCCAAGGCCCAGCTGAGCTCCCTGGTTGACAATACTCCACACATACGGTCACACAATTGATACTGGGAGAGACATGCTGTCCTGACTTCACAGGGAAAGGAGAATGGAAACTCCATGTTTGGCACCTCTGGACTCTGCTATGAGCTTCTTCTGTTGGCTGACTTTAATCTGCATTCTTTCTTTGTTATAAACCATAAACATGAGGATAACAACTTTCAGGGAACTCTAAGAGTCCACCTAATAAATTACCAAATATGAAGGTGGTTTTAAAAGTCTCCAAACTTGCAGGTGGTGTCACTGTGCACTTTCTAACTTCACAGCGGGCAAACTCTTGTGGCTTCTAAATAGCATCTCTAACCTAGTGTATCCAAAATAGGAATCATGACCTGTCTTTCCAAAAAATAAACAACAATGTATTTTTTTAAGTCTCCAAAATATGGCACCTAATACCTTGCTCATCTCCATCAAACCAGCAGAAGGAAACGGGACGTGAAAATAGGCATGGGGTTTTTTTACAGGCTAGGACTGGAAGTGGCATCTATCACCTACACTCACATGCCATGAGCTGAAACTTAATCAGATGGTCACACCCAGCAACAAGGGTGGCTAGGAAATATAGAAGACTTGGGTGCCCAGAAGAAGAAAGAGCTCAGTTAGCCATCCCTGCCATGGTTCCCATGGATTTAGGACTAGCACTCAATTCCTTATTTCTGTTCTTCAAACACACTAGGTTTATTCCTGCCTTAGGCTGCCCACTGCTATTCTCTTTGCCTGGCTCTCTGCATGGCTGGCTCCTTCTCGTCATCCAGACCTCAGCTCAGACGTCACCTCCTCAAAGAGGGCTTTTCTGGCCACTCAGTCTAAAGGGGTCTCCACTCACCAGCTGCTTTCTGACATACCCCACTGTTTCAGTTTTGTCATGCACTTATATTGGTATCTGAATCCACCTTGTTATTTTTGCATCTGTTTATTACCAGTCTCTACATTAGATTAAGAAATACATGAGTGCCTGGCACTGGCAGATGCTCATGAATATTTCTGAATAAGTGAATGAATGAATGCTTTTCTTCCACTTTTCTCTCCAGTGAATATCGTTATGATCATTACTTTGAACTCTTTATCAGGCATATTGCTTATCTCTGTTTCATCTGCTTCTTTTTCTGAGGGTTTTAATTTGTTCTTTATTTGGAGCATATTCCTCTGTCTCTTCGTTTTGCTTGACTTTCTGTATTTGTTTCTATGATTTAGGCAGAACAGCGACTTCTCCTGGACTTGAAAGAATGGTCTTGTGTATGGTCATCCCTTGTGTAGACTATAGGCGCCTGGTGACTTTGGCTGGCTGGCTGAAGCTGTGGTTGGCATGAGCTGGGGGTCCCATGCACTTTATGCTGGGGTTGTCCAGGCAGGATGGCATGGGGGTGAAGCGGGAGTGGGCCAGGGTGTCCCAGGGCTCTCTGCATAGAGGGCACCCTGCCAGGTAGCTGGATCCCAGATGTGTCATGGGCTGGGGGCCCCAAAAATTATCTGTGCAGGGAGCACCCTGGCAGGACAGCTATAGCTAAAGTGGGTGTAAGTCAAGCTGTCCCAGGATGCTCTATGCAAGGGACACCCTGGCCAAGTGGCTGGAACCTAAGCCGGTGTGAGCCAGGAAGTCCCAGAGTACTCTGTGCCAGGGGTGCCCTGGCAAGCCACCTAGAGCTGAAGTGGCATGGGCCTGAAGTATTCTGGAGTGCTTTGCCCCTGTGTCACCTTAGCACAATGGCCTGAGCTGTAATGAGTGCTGACCAGAGATATGTCCCACTGTACACTGGACTGGGGTCCCTTTGGTGGGATGGCTGGGCTGGTGGGCCTAGGGGCCTGGAGCTCACTGAGGTGGCCCTCAGGCTATGGTGCCCAGAACTTGCTCCTGTCTGCTCTATCGAGGCCGAGGGAGAATGTGAACCATGGCGCTTGTTAGTCCCTCCACCCCAGAGAGAGTTCCAGCAGTTCCTCCATCACCTGGCAGAGTTCTGGAGCTGGATCTTTAATATGCTAGTTGCTCTTGTAAACCATAGCTTTTTTCCTGTGCCTCAGAGCAGACAAATGTTCTCCTTCCCTCAGTGCTATCCCTCCCCACTGCAGTTCCCAGTGTCAGAGGAGGGGGTCACTTCTCTCTTACCATTCTATTTTTTGTTGTACAGAAGCTGTTCAGTCAGCCCTCAGATCCTCTTCAGGAAGAATCTCTTTATTTTATTTTTTTAAGATTTTATTTATTTATTTATTTATTTGAGAAGGAGAGAACGAGCAGAGGGGCAGAGGGAGAGGAAGAAGCAGACTTCCCGCTGAGCAGGGAGCCTGACATGGGGCTCGATCCTAGGACCCCAGAATCATGACCTGAGCCAAAGGCAGATGCTTAACTGACTGAGCCACCCAGGCACCCCTAAGAATCACTTTAGAAAGAGTTATAGATTTGGTGTGACCATAGAGGAAGTGAGTTCAAGGTCTTCCTATATTGCCATCTTGGACCAGAATCTGAATGAATGTTTTGATGGACCAAACACCATCTGAACAGTACAATGCATCCCACAGGATGAGATCTCCATAGAGCAAAAACACCTATCTTTTTTCTGGTTCTGCTATATTTCTCCTAGCAGAGCCCATGATCTGATGAGCACGGAGATTAAAATCTTTCAGACTTTTTTGGGTAGAGCCTAAACTCTGCCTTTTCTGACTGACTTGTACCTGTCTAGTTGATGTTAAGGACCAAATAGTAAACTTGGGAGTTATTCATGCTAAAACTCATTTTATTTTATCTAAATGACACAGTTTGTCTCTGAGGGTCTGTTCAATGATCCATTGTATTGGTTCTCCCATCCAAACTGGGTCAGTACATGAATTGATGCTCCCCACAGAGAGAGAAAGCAAACTAGGGCTCCTTCAGTCCATCTATCAACCTTGCCCCAAACAGCAGGCAAACCATGTCCTTGTTCAATTAATTCCAGACAAAATTAAATAGGCCCTTGAGCCCACCTGCTCTTGGCATTCACTGTGAGTCTCAGATTCTCAGGGCTCTGTTCACCCTGACACTGCCTTGCAAGACCAGGCTCCCCCCACCCTTCCTACACGTGCCCTATGGAGCCTCAGGAATTTCTGCAGGGGCTTCTGATGTCCATCACTGGGCTTGGCATCACAGACCAAGTTTTTAAACATGGCTCCTTCACCTACTAGTTATATGACTCTGGGACTCTGTGTCCTCTTCTGTAAGATTAAAGAAGACAAAATGTGTAAAGCACAGAGCCTGGCACAGAGCAAGACCCCAACAAGAAAGTTCATGTCCTCAAAATAATACATGCTTCATGGGTTCACCAAGTCCTTTACGGTGCCAGCATCCAGCACTGTCTGGGTTGAGGGAGGACAGCTAACTGTCCCTCCATAGAAAAGTTCAGTGTTGCCAGACCTCACCATCATCTCATGCACTCGCTACCTCAAACAGGGGCAGAGCACTGACTCCTCTCCAGGGACGGGCTTCTGGTTCATGGCAACGCCTAAAAACAGGGTTTGGTGGGCTCAGTCCCTGCCGAGGCAAGGGTCAGGGGTCAGAGATGAGAGCTGATCAGAATGTAGAATACACCTGCTGACCCAGGGGTTCTTACTGAATAGTTCACCCCTCTGTCCATAGACCTGAACGACATCAGGTTCTGGAAGCTTCCATAGGGCAAGCAAGAGAGCCTGCCAGCCACCCAAGACGTGGTCCTCCAAACAGGCCTGGGTCCTAGCAGAAGGCAGACTGTGCCACAGGGTGAGAAGGCTGCAGGGCTGCACGCTGCTTAGGCGGCTGGAATGAAGCCAGGTGAGCACGGGAGTTGACAAGAGCCACCTCACACCTTCCCATCTCTCTCCCCTGGGGGGTCCCCTCTGCACAGGTTAAAGAGAGAAGGCCTTCACAATGACTGAATAAAAGGCAGCTCAAAGATCTTTCCTCCAGGAATAAAGGTAGCTGGATAAGAATGAAAGAGAGAAATCTTAGTCCTTTCATTGTAGCATTTTTTTCCTTCTCTGATAAATCATATCTGAAAGGTCACTCTTTGAGATTGATGGCTTTCTTAGGAATGTGCTTTTTCTCCCCTCCTCAGTCGTGGGGTCTGCATATCACAAGACAGAGAGGCTGATATGCAGTGGGTCCTCTTAAAAAAAACTTAGACTGCAATGACATAAATAGCTAAAATAAAACTTTCCAGGACTCTGAGATTCTGGCCTTTTTAAGATTTGAATTTATGGGATGCTCTGCTTTCAGACCTCCCTCCCATTCTGGCTTTTGAAAAGAACCATAAACCCTGAGTGCGGGGCTGGGTCTCCGGAGCCTCTCAGGAAGCAGTGATTCTGGTTCTTCCGGCCATATACTCATCATGTCCCCACCCACCCATCCGTCCATCCATTAAGGCATTCATCTCTTCTTGCAACAACCGGCTGAGCACCAGGTTCTGCCCTATAAAGGAGGGACATAGCAGCAAATTCCCAGACCTGGTCACCAGTCTCAGGGGAGTGCCGCTCAAGGCGCAAACAGACAAGTAAACTGACATAGCAGCATGCTTTGTCAGAAATATACTATAACCTGGTTTAGAAATAACTGTGTCTTATTCCCCCAAAGAGACAGCCAGGGCTTTCCGTCTGAAGCCTCGGGCTTCCTTTACCCACCAGATGAGTGTATGAGTAAGCTTTTGTGTCCAAAAATCTGGGCAAGTGATCTAACTCTGATCCCTGCGGGCCAGCCTGCACCTGCTGTCACAAGCCTGCACAAAGCTTTAAAAGACACCGGATCCGGGCAGGTGGGAGCCTTGGCGTCCTGTGTTGACGGTAACCACTCCCTCTCTGCCGCCAGGTTTGTGAACCTTCTCCATGCTCAGCGAAGAGGAATTGGGCTGGCAGCCACTCTCAATCGTGACCACAGGTTAGAAGCACCTGGAACTCTTAAGTCACTATGCCCACACTACATCTAAGCCTATTAAGTCAGGAAATCTGGAGGTAAGAGTCAGTCACCAGTCGTGTTTCAAGTTCCCCAGGTGAGTCCAGGTGAGAACAGCTAGTCTAAGGTGAGGTGTTGGCCCCATTGAACATTAGGGATTCGAGATCGGCTGCATTAAGGGGAAGGGTTTGGGTTTCTCCTTCTGCTGGGAACTAGAACATCATCACAGCAGACTTCCCAGGGAAGCAGCAACGTCATTAGCAGATGAAGCAAAGAAGCAGGGATGCCTGGGTGGCTCAGTCGGTTAAGCGTCTACCTTTGGCTCGGGTCATGGTCCCACGGTCCTGGGATCAAGCCCCAAGTCAGGCTCCTTGCTCAGTGAGAATCCTGCTTCTCCCTCTCCTCCCTGCTTGTGCTCTCTGTCACTATCTCTCTCTCTCTCTCTCTCTCAAATAAAATCTTTCGGGGGGGGTTGGTTTTTCTGGCACCCTTCAGTCCTCCACAGGTGCCTTGCCCAGCTGCCAGCCATCCCCACCAGGTCATATCCGCGTGGCAAGGACTGGCAGTGGTACAGAGGGGCATCAGGACCCCCAGGGAGAGGGAGACTTTACCTCGAGGTAGAGGGGAGTGGAAGGTAAGAACCTTGGGCTCCAGGCAGCCGAGTCCCCCTCAGATGACCAGAGTTCTTCCCGTGACTACAGATCCCAGGGTAGATGCATTCGCTCAGCTCCCCTGCCTCCTGCCCTCTCGCCCACTGTCCTTCCCACCCCCTGCTCCAGCCTCCCTCCCAGAACAAGGAACTTTAAAACATTGGTAATGATGGCTCAGCCCCTTTTCCTTCTGCAAAGAGACTTCCATCCCATTCTCTGAATTTCTCCACTTGGCAGCTAAGCCCAGACCCCAATTTTCTCCTGAAGCATATGGCTTTAAGAACCTTCCCTTATTTACCGTTGGGACTACTGACTGTATTTTAGAGAAATAAAAAACTCGAAGCTTGTTCTCTCTATTGGCACAGCCAACAAGGATCATCTGGCAGCTTTGTAAATGACTCCATTAAATCCCAGCTCTCTCGTGGGGCAAAGAGTCCCACAGCCCAGGGCTTCTTAGCCTCGGCTGCAAATGGAATCACCTGCGTGGGTTTTTAAAAATAAGAAGCCTGGGGTGCTTGGGTGGCTCAATTGTTAAGCGTCTGCCTTCGGCTCAGGTCATGATCCCAGGGTCCTGGGATCGAGCCCCATATCGGGCTCCCTGCTCCGCCAGAAGCCTGCTTCTCCCTCTCCCCCTCCCCCTACTTGTGTTCCCTCTCTCGCTGTCTCTCTCTCTGTCAAATAAATAAATAAAATCTTTAAAAAAAAAAAAATAAGGCTGGGTCCCCACCCCCCAGAGATTTTGTTTTAATTAGTCTGCAAGAGGTGGGGCACGCCATGCATGAGGATTGCCTTTGAAGACCCCCTCCATGGGATCCTGACACGTAACCAGGGGTGCAAAGCACTGCAGTAGAGCAGATCAACGTCTTCTCTGCCAGGAGTCTTGCCTCTTCACTGAGGAGCGCATCTCGGAAGTGCCAGTGTCGGGGGGAGACATGATAAAAGCCACATTACTCATTATCCTCCAGGGTATCTGCAGGTCCCCACCTGGTGTTTTCATTGCCACCACACCCCCCTTCTGCTGGTTACAGGCACTGCTGGGGCCACCCCTATCTCTGCACATGCATTTTCCAGGATAAATTGTCTTTGCCTGGTGTGTTTCTCAGTCAGCAAAACTTTTCTGAACATGCACACTAGGAGGGATGCATCAGACCCTGCCCCCAGTTGGAGAAGAGCAGGTGACCAAGGGCTGGCCTGTATGTCCATGCCCGTGAACTCAGTGGGAATACAACGGGCTTTCAGAGAAGGGGCCGACGGTGGAGGAAGCTCCCTGGAGGAGGCAGGCCAAAGGTGGGATGGGATGGAATGCAGAGAAGGGTAAAGCCAAAGAAAAGGCTTCTAGGAAGAAGCAACACAGTAAGCAAAGGCTGAGGGCAAGAAACAGTATAACCTTAAGGGGAGGAGACGATGGGTGAAAAGGAAAGAGAAAGTGGTCCTACGGGTCATCCCTTCCCACTAACCCTGTGGCCACCCCCTTGCTGGGACCATCATGCTCTCCTCTCTGGATCTGTGCATCTGCCTCCGCCCTCCCTGTAGATCCCCTACTGTTGGGGTGATAGGGGGTAGTAGGAGGTGACCATTTGCTGACCCATCATTTACACTATCAGCACATCTAGCCTGATTAACAAAACTTCCTTGGCATCAGCTGATCTCCTGACTACATCCAAATGTCCCCTCCGCGTGTTTCACAAATACCCTTTTCATAGGTGATTTGTTCAGCTCAAGATCCAAACAGTGTCCACACATGGCATCCGGCTGATCTGCCTCTTAAATTTCTTCTCCTCTAAAACTTACTTCCCCACCCCAATTTTTTACGCCATTTCTTTTTTGAAGAAGTCCCATCATTTGTCCTATAGAATTACCCTCATTCTGAATTCAGCTTACTACGTCGTTATGGAAGGCTTAATTAAAAAGAATAAATAAATAGGCAAAGAATCACCAGCACAGGTGAGAAGCAGGAAGACCTACCTGGGAAATACTCTTGAGAGGAATGGAATAACCAAAAACATTGGCTTCCTTTTATACTAATCCTTCAAGTTATGGTTTGAAGAGAGAGGGAAAGTGGGATGCAACTATTTCTATCCCAAGCCCACCCACAGTTCCAGACTTTGGGCATGTGGTAAGAAAAAGAGTTAGTGGGAAGAAAGGACACATCTGATAGAAGGGGAATGACACTGAGGTTTGAACCCACTCAAAGGAGGTGAACAATGAAAGCTGCAAAAAGAAGCTTTTCCAGTGGCCCCATCCTCCACTGGAACCTTCCCTGGGGAAGATCAAAGCCTTGCTCAGCCATAGCCAGTGGCCTGCCCTGTTCCCTCAGCGGACTTTCTTCAGCAGTGATGATGGAATCTCAGCCCGGATTTCATCCAGAGCCTTGGAGAAAGCAAGAGTGCAAGAACGGCTTCCAGAATAGTCTACATGCTGACTCAGGTGACATCCTCTCATGAAGGTGGAGGACCACCCGTTCCATCACCCTGTGAACATGTCCTACTGCACCTGGCAGCAGACATCAATGGAGAATGGAGGAGAAACGGGTCTGAAGGTGCTGAGCCAGAAGTCAACCTGTGAGAAAGTTCTCGAGCCATCACATGTATACAAGTGATGCTGGAAGAAGCCAGAATGCTCACTGACATTTCCTCAGAATGGAAGTTCTCTCCTTTCAAAAATATACTCAAGAGTGTAGCGTATGGCGTTATAAATGCACCATACATTTTCTCTGTGTTGATGGGAATTGGGTGAAATAACATTTTTGGATTTCCTGTTTGAAAAGCGCAATCCTGTAGCAATACTACGAACAATGAGTATGTGAACATCTGAAGTCACGTGGTTGATACAAAACACATCTCAAGAATACGCCTTAAATTTTGATCAACTCTGTTAGCAGAAACAATAGATTATCCTTTTAATTCTTTGTATGAGAAATGACAATTCTACGGAGAGATGATCAAAGAATACGAAGCCAAAAAAAAGTAGGAAGATGTTAAGTACTATAAAGGTGTGTTAGGCAATTATTTAGTAAACATTATCTGGTATCTGGCACAGAATACCATGTTTGTGGTATTTGGCCACTTACTCAAATTTGTGTTTTGTTGTGATCTTTTTTTCATATTTTAAATACTCACTTTTGTACCTGGAAAAAAGGCAAAAAAAAAAAAAAGGGAAAGCTATAAAAATAGATGAATTAAGGAGTGATAATTAGCTTCGCACAGTTTCATTTAACAAAAAAATTCCTTTAAATAGTGTGTTCTCCCGGGGCTTTTTGATTATGGCTTCATAGAATGTTACAGCTTGGAAAGACCTTCGAGGTGAGTCCTCAGAGAGCTGGGGGAACTGAGGTGGAGAAAGGAACCAGGAGCGAAAATCACACCGTGAGTCTGTGGCAGAGGTAGAGTCAGAACCCAGGCCCCTTGCCCGCGACCACAAGCTGCTGCCTCCGGGTGCGCGCGGATTTACAGCCTTTCCAGGAGCGCCTGCGCTCCTCCGGGGGTTAATCCCATTGTTTACTCGGAAACACACATAGTGACAAAAGTCCCCCAACACCTCTGCGCCACAGAGCCAGATCCCGAGAAAGCGGAGAGCAAAGATTTTCCACCTCGGCCTGATCTACCCCACACATGGCGCTCCATGTTACCAGGGTCTGAGCCTCCGGTCTGTCTTCCCTGCAGCTAGGGAAGCTGGCAGATGCGGCAGGCGCCCCCTGCTGGCGGAGACGAATAAAACAGGCCTGGCTGCCGTCCCCATTGCTGATTTGGCCCCCATCCTCCTTGGTTTAAAACCTATACATAAGGGGGGCGCCTGGGTGGCTCAGTCGTTAAGTGTCTGCCTTTGCCTCAGGTCATGATCCCAGGGTCCTGGGATGAAGCCCCCTTCATCGGGCTTCCCTGCTCAGGGGAAACCTGCTTCTCCCTCTCCCACTCCTGCTTGTGTTCCCTCTCTTGCTGTCTCTCTCTCTGTCAAAATAAATAAATAAATAAAATCTTAAAAAAAAAAAAAAAAAAACTATACATAAGGGACGCCTGGGTGGCTCAGTTAGGTGCCTGCCTTCGGCTGGGGTCATGATCCCAGGGTCCTGGGATGGAGTACTGCATCGGGCTCCCTGCTCAGCGGGGAGCTTGCTTCTCCCTATACCTGCCACTCCCCCTGCTTGTGCTCTCTCTCTCTCTCTCTCTCTGACAAACAAACAAACAAAAAAAAAAACCCTATACATAAGCTATGGGGCTAATGTGGAACAATTCTCCACATGAGGGGGAAGGAAAAGTTCCATGAGACTCCGTTCTGTTCATGTTCAGTTGAGACAATGGCAATCAGAATTACATCCACAAGACCCTGAAAGGATGACGCCCAGGTAGCGTAGCCCAGAGCAGTGCCTTAAAATTTAATGTGAACAGACATGTTCACCTGGGGGTCTTGTTGAAATGCAAATTCTGATTAGCTGGGTCTAGGGTGAAGCCTGGGACCCTGCATTACTAACAAGTTCCCAGGCGATACTGTTGGTGGCTCAAGGACCTCACTTTAAGTAGCAAGATTGTGGATGAAGGTGCATGAACTTTGGAGTCAGAAGGAATGGTCTGAGCCCCAATTTTCCCACTTCCCAGTTGCATGGCCTCAGACAAAGGACTTAACCATCTTGAACCTTGAATTCCATATTTATAAAATGGGCATGTCCACACCTACCTCGTTGCACTTTGCGTGGATTATATGGATACCCTATATATAAGGACCTAGGATGGTATCTGGCACAGAATGGTCAGGCGTTCAGTAAATGGTGACTATTATCAGTACTAGTATGTGAATTTTCTCCCAACAGTTTCATGTCCTCAGCAGCTCACTGCTCAGGGATACTAGTAAAATGCTTTGATTTACACGAACATGGAAATCATAACATCTCACTCTTATGGGTGATGTCATTGTCATTTATCAGCCCCCTCGCTGCCAAGGTTAGATCCACCTGTAACCACGAGCCCTGAGGCTTTGGGTCAGTTAGAGCTGGATCCTTAACAGTGGTCTCAGGTGTCCTTGATGAATCTATACCTTCTCTCACATCCAAACTGGAAAGACACAGAAGAAATAAGATTGATGCCTCATCACCACACTGCAGGTGAGCCGTATTTCACACTGGACACTGGAATGTGACCTGCAAATAAAATCTTCAGAGAGCCCGTGGGGAAAGTCTCAATGCTGTGGAGCTAGCAGGTCTGGGTTAACATAGCAGCATTCGTGTTCTGTCATTGGGCCACCTCAAGAAAACCTTTAAGTCATCTGAGCCCCATTTCCTCATCTGTAAACTTAGATGATGAACATAATGTGTCTACATTAGACATAAAATGTGGACTGCTTGAAAATGATCATCCCTAAATAAATTTTTTAAAAGAAAGAAGAAGAAAAAGAAAAGAGAAGGGAAAAGAAAAGAAAAGAAGAAAGGAAAGAAAAGAAAAGAAAAGATGAACCCCGTTCCATTACCTTGGCTCCTCTTATGTCAGAGGGATTGGAATTCAAGATAAATCAGGGCCTTTTCTCCACAGGTAGTTCTGGAACCAAGGATCCAGGAAGTTAGAGGCAGTAGATGTGACAGAATGTTCTTTTGAAAATTAAATATATTACAATTTATTTTATGGCTAAAGAGTTTAGGTCACTGAGTGTTGAAGGCCTATCTCCCCATCTGGGTTACATTTGGAAGAAAAAGCAACAGAAACATAAGGCCGATCTCCATGCAGAGCCCATGAGATCCTTCTGCACTGACCTCTGCAGCTCATCCCTGACTTCATCCCCAATAAACATCAACCTTTGTAGCTCCTGGTACCCTTTCTACCTCCGTGGCTCTTCACATGTGGCCCCCATCCTTTCCCTCCATCCTCCCCAAACTTTTGACTCAAAGACCAGTCAGGGCTCTTGGCTGCAACAGAATCTGCCTCCAGGTGACTTAAGCAGTATAACAGCCTATCAGAGGGTGTCAGGGAACTCCCAGCATCACTGAGAAACATGAGCAGGTGGTTGGGAACGAAGGAAAGCACAGTCAGAACCATGGCCAAGATTGCAGTGCAAAACAGTGCCAGGGTGACCGCTCTGCTGCCAACACCAGGCACCAGAAGCTACCGTGGTATGCGCTGTCAATACCACCACCAGCACCCTCCACCCCCCGCAGGCTGACTGTGCCCCCTCACTGTCACCATCACCAATCCAAGAAATGTGACTCATCAGCCACAGTGCCAAGTTTCAGACAGATCTGTCCAGCTGGGCAAGTCTGGGGGACTTAAACTGAGCTTTCCAATTTCCACAGTGAGACCTGCAGCCTGAATTCTAGCCAGACCCACTCAGGTAAAGGGCTCAGACGCCGGGCAGCCAGAAGACAAGAGACACAGTAACTCTTCCTGAACATCATGGCGGCACCAAAGCTTCCCTGACGCGCTTTTCTCCCCATGTGTGTCACACACACAGTCCCTGATCTGTGCTCCCAGCACCCCTTAAACTTAACCATTTGGTTTTGTCTTTTTCTGACTAGTTTTCAGTGACTGCCTTAGGACGAACTCCCCAGAAGTAGACCTGAGGAAGAGGAATCAGGTACCGGTGTTTTATGAAGGCAGTTCTCCTGGGAAGATCAGTGTGGGGAGAAGGGAGGAGCAGAACAGGAAGAGGAGGATGCTGAGCAGGGAGGAGATCGCAGGCAAAGGTGAAGCAGAGGGGGGTTTCAGCCTGACCCCTCAGGGGAACTCAGGAGGGTAATCTATACCTCAGAATTGTCCCAACCCAAGACAAAGGGCTGGGGTCCCACACTCCATGCCCAGGGAAGCAACAGGGATGAGCACAGACCCAGACAGGGGGCAAGCGAGCACAGGTCAGGGATTCCAATCTGAATTTACATTCCCTTTATTATCTTGCAAGTCCTGGCCACACTGTCTCTGTCCAAGGGAAGTTTCCAAGGTCAAAGGACCCCTGTCATTAGAAAGGATCCAGTGTGGAGTGAACATTTGTCTCTAGAAGGTGAACAAGCATATGGAGTTCTCAGACACAGCTAGCCTACAACGACCCATCCTCTTAGAAGGAGGATAGAAGCTGGAGCTAATGCAGATGGCTTCCAGAAGTCACATAAAATACCCAAAGGACACGGGCGATTTGCTACAGCAGCTCACTTCTCTTTACCTACTAGTGAGTGGAAGGCAGAACTGGACAGGCTCATAAGCCCCTGACAGATGTGCTTTCACGGAAGAGCCCCCAGAAGAATTCATCCAGACTGACTCTGGAAAGAGGGCTGTTTTTAATCCTATGCCTTTGAATTGGCAACCTCAGAGAAAGAGCAGAGCCCCAGGGCAATCTCTCTCTCCCATTTTAGGATGAAGAAGCAGGGTGGGTGATCTAACAAAGGCACGATTCAGGATGCTAGAGAGATCTGGGTCCTTCCAGTCTGAGGCATAGATGTGGCAGACCACCAAGAGAGGGAACCACAAAGTAGGGCCCTCCTTAGGGTCACCATGGCCCAAGTCATGTCATCAGCAAGTCAATGCTTCTAACACTACCGTTGGCTTCTGGAGTTCAGGGCCACTGTGATGGTTATTTTTATATGTTAACTGATGGTAACATATAACAGTGCCAGATATGTGGTCGAACATTATTCTGGATCTTTCTGTGAGGGTGTTTTTGATGAGATTAACATTTACAGCAGTGGACTTTGAATAAAGCAGATTGCTTTTCATAATGAGGGTGGGCCTCGTCCAATCAGTTGAAGGCCTGGATAGAACAAAATACTGACTTCGCTTGAGCAAGAGGGAATTCTGCAGCAGACAGTCTTTGGACTGAACTGCAACTTCAGGTTCCTTCCAGGTCCCCCAGCCTAATGGCAAACCCTGCAGATTTATATAGAGAGAGACTACATGAATGTACTTAGAAGGATGGACCCAGGAGGTTGCACAGAGTCTCCACACATCTGGATATAGAGAACTCAGAAAGCAGACAAATTTTTTCTTGGGTCTTTGAGAGAAGGTGGACCTGCTGGGGCTTTGAAGCCAGAACAAGACTATCAGTAGGGGCAGTGTGAATCTCACGGCTGGGAACAAGATGGGAACTTCCACCAGGGTCCAGCAGGGAAGCAGGAGAGATCCCAACATCAGATGGGGCTACATCTGGTGGATGTGGACTGGGAAAGAACATCTCCCACCAGCCCCATCCCACACCAGGAGTAGTCACCAACCCCCTGATGCTGTAAATCCACCCAATGAAGAAGACAGGACTGTGAATTGACTAATTTTAACCTGAAATAACCAAGTTTAACTCAGCAGAATGGGAACTTGACAAACTAGTTTTCATTACAGAAAATTAAAGTTTCATTGCTTACTCAGCTACCTGAAGTTATGAAGACTGTAAATGGCATCATCCCCACCAAGACAGCATATCCACACTATCCTGGGCCCCCCAGAGGGGACACTTAACCTCTGACACATAGAGTCCCTGTTTCCTTAAAATACACTGATACAGAGACCCCAGCCCAGACCAACAGTCTCAGCATCTCCAGAGCAGGAACATTGCTTGTCTGCTTGCTTGCTTGCTTGCTTGTTTGTTTGTTTGTTTTTAAGATCCCTAGAATATTGTCATGCAATTACCACTGGAGACTATCTTAGACCTTCCCGTTCATGCCTGGCATGTAATCCTGCATATTAGACCACTCACTGGATAGACAGACATAAGCAGACAATTGAGGCTCTTTCTCCTCCTTGCTGGTGTGTTTTCTGTCCTTCTGTTGTGGCCCAAATTTCACACACAGCCATATCAGGCTCAGCCAGAAGTCCAAACTATAGTTAAATTTCACTTCTTTCTAATTTTCCAGAAATCGCACTAGTGATTCATCCCATGCTCAGATGAACCAGTGAGGAAATGACAACTGCCATTTTGTATGGCCATCCCTTTGTCCTGCCAAAACTGTAAAGCAACTGCATGGAGAAGGTGGACAGAGCTGCCCGGTGGGTGGGCCCATCTTCATGCTTCCCCAGCAGCAGGGTCTTGAGGGACCTGCGTGGGAACCCTCAGCCGCAGGCTCAGCTGAAGAACCTCTAGAGATGCTCAGAGGGTACTGGCTCCCGGTGTGTACTTCTGATGATCCTCACAAATCTCCCGTTGTACTCTCTTTGTAGACCCCTAAGGTGGTCAAATGGCCACAGCCAAGACAGAAATGTACCAAGAATGGGTTCATTACTAAACACAAAATTCACTGGAAAATCCATCAAAATGGGCAGGTCAGAGTATGGAGGATGAAGCAGCCCACCATCCCAGGGTCCAGTAACCCCTGCCACACTGCCTGTCTCCTCAGGTACGGAGGGCAAAGTAAGGGTCACTTGCACCCGAAACACGACAGCCAAGTTTAAAAGCCGGAAGTTAAGTAATGAGATAATGGCGTCAGCCTTCAAGATGAAGAGGCCCATTAACAGACTCTGCAAGAGGAACTGCAAAGGTGACAGAGGCGGATGGAACAAGACAGCAGGCAGAGATATGATCTCTGAGTATGTGAGAGGACTCAAGGTTGGCAAGGAAAGCTGGGACAATGTTGGAGTAACGTTGCCCCCCTGGTGCACCTATGGCCCCCTCTACCTTGGGAGACCTACCTGGGTAGATTTCACCAAGAATTTCAGACCCTCTGGCTTGGCTTTAGGCCAGTTCAGCCACTGGGCACGCTACAAAGAGTAGAAGGAGGAAGTAGGGTGAGGGCAGGTATTTATTTATGGTGGCCCACCCGGCTCTGTCCCTGGACACAGTCCTGACTCTCTCAAAATGGCCAACTGCATGTGTATCTCCCTCCTCATAGTGCAACTGCTTCCTCCCCTGTCATTGGAGCGGGAGGAGGGGGGGCAGCTAGGAAGCTACTAAGCCACAAGTCACTGCACTTTCCAGTACAGCTCCTCTGCACCCCCACCTTTGCGAGTGAACCTCATCAAATGACCCTGCACCCCCACCTTTGCGAATGAACCTCATCAAATGATAACACCAAAGAACCTCATCCTCTTCCCTATTAGGGCTCTGACTAATATAGACACCAACAGCCCCTAGATCTTTTCCTGGCCACTCTCAGGGTCTCTGGACAGAGATAGATGACATACTCACTGGCATCGAAAAATGATTCCACCTGAAGAAGTAACAAACAGAGACAAGAGAAAAAGCCCATGAAATGTGTTTCTAACTTTTCCTCCCTTTTGAGCCACCATCGTACTTTTGAGTACAATTGGCTAAAAAATTAGTGTTCAGGGCTTTTTAAATTGCTGGGAGAAATGGTCCCTCCCTTAGACCAACAACTGAATTGCTTAATTGAGAACATAAATCTCTATTGTGTTTACTGACAGTTTCTCTTTAAAGGCTCTGTGTGCTACATTGTCCAGCTTGGGCTCCATTGTTTTATAGACGTGTCAGGTAAGTGCTTTAACGCAAAGTATTCCTCCCCTGGTATGCACTAAGTAATAAAAGTTAAGTCGTTCCTAAAATGATCTTGCGTTTCTGTTTCAGCTATGAGTTAGCATCTGCTTTTTAAGGTTAAGAATGTGTCTAAAGCAGAGTGTCATTAATTAGTTTCCCGACGGCCCATTTGTTCAGGGATTCCATGCCTCTTGAACAAATTGCTAAGCTGTTAATGGAAAACGATATTTTGCTAGGCAGACTTGGGGAGGTGTCAGATTTATTCCTAAAACAGTATGCTAGAGTCAGACTCTGGACTACTAGCTCACAGATGTTTTTTTGGATTTAGTTATTTATTAGAATCTTAATTTTTGTACTTCGTTGCAATATTTTGGCTCCGTAGAAACTGGAGATGAGGGGAGAGGCTTGATTACCCCAAAGAACTTTCTGTAGTTGTGTTCAACAACCGACAACCAGTAGAAATATGACACTGTAAAGAATACCCACGCCACATATAAGGGGGTGGGTCCCTCCTCTCATCAAATTGCCCAGCAGCTGCCCCGGGGGAAAAAAGGACCTTCACGAAGGTCAGTCATCTCAGCCAATCAGAAGAAGCCCGATGGAAAAACCCACCAAAACTCGATGAAGACGTGAGAATAAATGAGAAATTACCCAGAGACATGCTAGCAGGGGACATGAAAGGTAGTCAACAATATGCAATATTGATGAACAGATTCAGGAAGACAGATTTAAGGAAGGTCTATGCTGAATTTTTGGTCAACACCCAAGTTAGAGGTACAAACATCTGTTGCCCCATAGGCTTGCAGAAGTGTCCAAGGCGCTTGGCTGGTGGCTGAGAATCTGGGCAGAATGTGTCCCTTGTAAGGAACTTGGTTGTGCAAATGTTTAGTTTGTATGATAAAGGAGGGGTGGAGGATAGGATGCTGAAGAGCGCCTATCAGGACTTCTTCATTCACACACAAACACACACAGCCAAGGTCTGGGTCTGAACGACCTCTATGGATCATATTTAAGGCTCTAACCTCACACACACACGCGCAGACACTTACGCACCTTCCTGCCTCTCTACCTTTGCTGATGCCCCTTGTTTCCTCTTTGCGGCAGCCCCTTCTGTTCTTCTTCTGCCATTTAAATTCAGATTTACATTGATAACACCAAAGAATTACTCTTCCCACTAAACTTTGCAATCTCCTCCTACCCACAGGGCAGGAGAGGGAAGAGTAGGGGAGGTATCCAGGGAGAGAAGAAGCCCCTTAGCAAATGGGTTAATGGCTCACCAGAGATGAGCTCCGCTGGCCTCCCCATTCTACAGAGCATGGTGGCTCCTGAAGCCTCCTCTCCTCCAGCTTCTCTCGAGGGGGTCACTTTGCTGGGCCTCTGACATTGGGTGCCCCTGGGGCAAGAAATTTCCCTTCAAAAGAGCAGCTGGTGCACCATTTCTGAGTCTGCCTCTGGCCCTGCAACCTCACCATCCTCTGCTTTACACAGTCTCCTAGGGGGTGACCTCAGAGCTCAGGCAGGCGTGAGCTCATTCTCTGAGATGAGGCTGTAAATGCACATAATACCACTCATGAGAGGGCCTTAACGCAGCCACTCCCAGCGTGGTCAAGGGGGAGGAGACATTCAGCTCTATTAAGTGCTTATCATAGATCCCATGCTTTACAGATACCATCTTTCTAAAGCCCACCTGCTAAAGGCCACCCAGAACACACACGTAACCAAAGTTAGGTTTATTAGCTTGTTGCAGGAGGGAGAGCACATACCAGAGGAATCGTGGAACATCTCATAAGGTGGAAGTTAAGCAAGATTACTTATTGAGATCAGGAATGGTTTGGGCAGGGATTGGTCAGAATCTGTAAACTAGGGACTTGCAGAGCACACAAATCATACAGACTTACACCCATGTTCATAGCGGGATTATTTGCAATAGCCAAAAGGCAGAAGCAGACCCAATGTCCACTGATGGATGCATGGATAAAGTAAATGTGGTGTGCACATACAAGGGGATATTATTCAGCCTTAAAAAGAAAGACCGTTCTTACACATGCTACCACTTGGGTGAACCTTAAAAAAACATGCAAAGTGACAAAAAGCCAAATACGGAATGATTCCACTTAAATAAGCTACCAGGAGTTATCAAATAAATACAGACAGAAAGCTGAATGCTGATTTCCAGGGGCCAGAGGGAGGGGAGAGTGGGGAGTTCTTTTTTTTTTTTAAGATTTTATTTATTTATTTGACAGAGAGACACAGCAAGAGAGGGAACACAAGCAGGGGGAGTGGGAGAGGGAGAAGCAGGCTTCCCGCCAAGCAGGGAGCCCGATGTGGGGCTCGATCCCAGGACCCTGGGATCATGACCTGAGCCGAAGGCAGACACTTTAACGACTGAGCCACCCTGGCGCCCGGGAGTTCTTGTTTAATGGGTACCGAGTGTTAGTTTTGCAAGATGAAGTGTTCCGTGAACAGGAGATGGTGACAATTGCATTAAAATGGTCAATTTTCTATTACATATATTTTACCACAGTAGAAACCAGTCCTGCAGAGTTACTGCCAGACCAGCTCATCTGATGTCCTCTGAGAACACACGGGTCTGCACAAACCGGCAAGAAGCGTTTGAGCTCAGTTTCTTGTGCCTGCTATGGCTTAGTTCAGTGTCTGTTTTGCGAGTCATAGAACAGTTTTGCCAAGATGTGATTTCTGTTTCAATTCTCAGCTCACACATCTCACGTTAGCTGGTAGCAGAGCTCCCTCTGACGTCTGCAGTCTCATTGGCTTGTTTGTTTGCTTGTTCCTCTTAACGACTGAAAGTAGAGGAGTCGAGACTCCAACCCAAAGCAGCCCTAATGCTCAGCCTGGGCTTTTCGGCTGCAGGGCTCCTGTAAGGGGTAGAGCAGATCTTTGAAACCAGCAAAGTCCATTTGTCCCTAATCTGTAACAAATGCAACTCAACAACATCCACTGCTCCACACGTGATAAAACACACCAGTAAATACGGCATCGTCGGACCTCCAGGACCGCATGGATTGAAGAGCAAAACGGATAAATACACAGTTAAGTGTAGGAAGCATGATAAATTCTAGAAAGCAAATGACTCTGTGCCCATATAAAGTATCTATATAACTGTGATAGAACCAGCTTACATTTGGTTAAAATCCTCTGACCAAAGAAAAAAAAAAGCCTCCTTTGTGGTTACTTGAGAAGGGGTGAGATGTATCATATTTAAAAAGGGAATTCTACCGGAAATGTAACACATTCACTTCGGCTTCTCTGAAGTATAAATATGATGTTAGAATCTCTCCTAAGTAGATTTAGATCAAGCAGAGCAAGACAGCAAAATAATTCCTAACATACGCACGTAATTTAAAACCAGGGTCAGCAAGCTTCTTCTGTAAAGGGCCAGATAGTAAACAGTTTAGGCTCTTGCAGGCCCTACACAGCCAACGACTCGGTGTCAACAAATGAGTGTGGCTATATTCCAATAAAACTTTCTTTATGAGTGCTGAAATTTGAATGAAATATAATTTTCACAGGTCATAAAATATTATTCTTCTTTTTAATTTTTTTCAACCAGTTGAAAATGGAAAAACCACTCTTGGCTCTCGGGCTGTGGAAACACAGGGCAGCAGACCAAATTTGGCCGGCAGGTAGTTTGCCTCACCCTGCTTTCAAAGCTTGCTTCTCAAAGCGTGGCAGACAGGCAGGCAGCAGAGACAGCACCCGGGAGCTTGTTAGAAATATAGGACCTCTGGGGCGCCTGGGTGGCTCAGATGGTTAAACGTCTGCCTTCAGTTCAGGTCATGATCTCAGGGTCCTGGGATCAAGCCCCACATCAGGCTCCCTGCTCAAAAGGGAGTCTGCTTCTCCCTCTCCCTCTGCTGCTCCCCCTGTTTGTGCTCTCTCGCTCTGTCAAATAAATAAATAAAGTCTTTAAAAAAGAAAAGAAAAGAAATACAGAACCTCCAGCCCCACCCCAGATCCACTAAAGGAGAATCTGCAATTTAAGAACACCCCCTCTGTGTCTAATGTGCGCAGCCCTGTTTGAGAAGCATTGGTTCAAGGTCTACACAGACTCCAAAGCCAAACTGGCGAATCCCAGTTCTATCATACAACTTCCCCGAGAGCTGACGCTGGGGAAGTTCTAAACTTCCCTGTGCCTCAGTTTCCCCATGCACAAGGTGGAGAGGATAGTCTTGTCTCCCTCGGCATGATTGCGAGAATTAGACATACACACACACCCACATACACACAGCTTAAACAGTATTTGTCACTACGATTACAAAATCTCACATTATGTGACAGTTGACCCTTGAACAACATTTGGGTTTGAACTGCGCGGGTCCACTTAGGCATGGATTTTTTCCAATAAATACGGTACAGTACTGTAGATGTATTTTCTCTTCAGTATGATTTTCTTAATAACATTTTCTTTTCTTTAACTTACCTTATTGTAAGAATACAGTATGTAGTACATAAAACATACAAAGTAGGTGTTAATTGACTGTTCATGTTATCCATAAGGCTTCTGTCAACAGTAGGCCATTAGTAGTTAAGTTTTGAGGGGAGTCCAAAGTTACATGTGGATTTTCGAGTGCACCCCCACATGGTTCAATTTCCCAGACACCATCTGAGACAGGCATGGTTTTACCCCATTTCATAGAAGAAACTGTGGCCCAGAGAATTGGAGACACTTGCCTAGGGTCACAGAACAAAAGTCCTTCTGGCTCTAAATTTAGTCCTGAGGCTAATGAAGGGTTCAAGGGTACAGAAGGGGGCCACACTCCCCAGGAGCCCAGATCTTCATGTCCAGGGCTCCATTCTAACCCCGAGAAGCCGCTTTGCAGCCTATGCCCCTTAGACCCTGGCACCCCAGGTGTCCAGCTCTCTGGCCCTGCCACTTGGGGCCCTCCCTCATCGAGACCCCAAGTTACCCTTCCGTTCAGTGACATTTATCTTCCATTAACTTGCATAGTGTTTTTCACAACTTCTCTTTCTAGTTATAGACTGTAAATTTTCTCTTTGCTGAGTCTTGTAGCTGACTGACTATTTTTCATTGTATTTGTAGGGCTCAGGGAAAAAAAAAAAGGCAATCCCTTTATTTGAGAATCCTGACATTTATTAGCATAATAAAACTCTCAAGATGAAATTGCAGTTTTCCAGACAGTAATTTCATTTGCAGGACAACTTACAAGGAATTTATTTTAAGGCCAGGTAAAACCTAAAATATATGAGACATGCAGAAAGTGCAGGCCCCAAATAAAATGAAATAAATGTGTTAGGCATAGAAACCTCAGCTGTTGTCTCTCACATATTAATTAGGGGTGACAGGAACAACAGCTCAGGGGTTCGGGTTCTCAGCCCAGCCTGCTCGGCTCTCAGAGCTGCTGCTAGTGCTTGGAATAGGAAGTTTCTTCCAACATCTTGAAAATCATCACACCATATTCCCCTGCCACATCACTGCTAATCCCAAAATAATTGTCGCTGTTTCTGTGGTTGTTACCAGCAATGCCTCTCATTTAGACAGAGCTTTCATATTGCTCATTTAAGTGACCCACCAAAAAAAAAAAAAAAAACTAGTGGCAGCCACACAGAAATTCCTCTTCTCGGGTAGACTGAGCCTTCACAAGGTTGAACGTCTTGAACAAAGTCACATAGTTTGTAAGTAGCATGGCCAAAACCAAAATTCGGTTCCTCTGAGGCTCCTAGAATGGAAGACTATTACAAGAAAATCTAACCATAATCGGTGAAGGTTTTAAAGCATCTTAGCATTCAAGAAGCAAGTTTCCGCCTTCTCTTTTATTAATTCGGGGGCCCTGGGAGAGAGCAAGACAGAAGCCAGGTTGCGAGGCTGACATTATCGAACACATTTATATGATGGGTCCTTACCCTGGCTTCCCTCAAAGGCAGAGCCTGTAGCAAATGCCTATATGCTGCCACTTAATTCAGGGGTGGCCAGCCCAGAGGAGCTGGAGAAGGAGGCAGAGGAGGAGGAGGGACAGACAGGAGGGGGCGGACCTCATCTGGCCACTCCTTGGTTTCATCCTGACGAGTTGCTCCATCTTGCAGGACTGTCTTCTCAGAGGTCGTCAGAAGAACTGCCTGTCCGAACAGCCCCCCAGCAGGAGGAAGGGGGAAGAAGTAATCTACCAGCTGCTGTCTCCCATTGATCCAAGGTTCGCTGCACATGCAGAGTTAACTGCCCTGCTCTTGATGGGTGCACGGTGTCTTCAGCAACTGCAGCAATAGGAGATGAGGGGCCCAAAGCACCACATGGGGCAAGGTGGCATTGGCTCGTCTCACATGAAGCTGATGGACCCCGTAAGGAAGAACAGAGTCCAGGCAGAACACTTTGCAGTGGTAGTGACCAGGGTGAAGCAAGTGGCCAAGAATGTGAAGAGTAGGGGAAGCAGGAGGTGAAGGAGAGCGTAAGTGGTGTGGGACATGACTGTCAAGTAAGGTATGGCTGTCCACTGACAAGGATCAGAGCCCATCCATCTTTTCACTCCCACCAATATGATGCTGCCAACATTAAAATACTAGTAAGTCCAGGGTAGGGAGTTGAACACAAGTCTGCTTGATTCCACTAAAATATTCCCACCATAACACGCTGTCTCTGATTGTCCATAAACGTGAGAACCTGAGTATGCACGAAGACACTATCCCTGAGAGTTACTGACGAGTCACTGGAACAATCTCATTGATATGAAAACCATACTCAGATTAAGTGAACACAAGGATCAGACTCAAAATGACCGGGAAGGCAGAAGTATTCATTTGGGTAACTTACATCAAGAGGGTAAACTCCTAGAGAGCAAAGGCTTTCTTGAATTTATAATTCATCCCAGGTTTTGGGCACATCTATGCGAATAAATGAAACCACTGACTCAATATTGCAAAACCAGGGTCAAGATATGCTTCCAAGACCAAGGATGGGTGGCAGAAGAAGGGGCAAATATAGAAGGCAGAGCAGTATCAGCCGCCTATTCTGGAAGCTGGGTCTCAGAAGCCTTAGGTAATTATTCCAATGATAAAATCAATGAGGGCAATAATGTACATCATTAAAGATGTAGCATCTATATTTTCCATATAAATCCTTTGTAATATTTCTTCTATACTTTCCATGACTTTATAGACAGAACAGGTAGGAAATAACTTACTAGAAAACATTGCTGATTAGTGTTGGAAGACTTTCAGAAGAATTGCATTCATTCAACAAACATTTATTAAATGTCTACCATAGGTTAAATTCAGAGTTCGGCACTGGAATTATTTTGGATTATTAAAACATGACCCATGTGCTCTAGGGGCTCAGCTTAGGGTAGCCATGGCAAATAGGCTTCATGAAGTCATAACTAAACTCTTCATGAAAGAGTTGCATCAGCTATTAGCAATTTCTGTCCTGGGCATTGGGACGGGGACCAATAGCACATATATTTCATATCCCTTGAGACATACTAATCTACTTAATCCTCTGGATGGTGGTAGATCTTCCAGAAGGCCATAAGGATTTGAGCTGGGAAGTTCTTAAGCTGAGTTCAAAAACTGGATGCCCAAAGAAGTCCAATTGATAAGGGAGAGAGGGGAAGGAATCATTCAAACAACAGATGGTAGTCTGGTGGGCTGTCCCTCTGTCCACAGGGTTCCTGCAGCAGCTCTCCCCCTGAAACAGTGATAATTTCCTCCTAAAAGGAAAAACAAAAAGGAAGAATTACTTATAACCAAGCAAGGGAAATAAACATCCACCAGAGAGAGGCCAGTTCAAGATAGAAAGTCTATGAATATGTATCTGCCTCCTCCTCACTCAAATTTATAGAAATGACAGAAAAAAAATCTGCGTTTAAAAAAGAAATAGAGCCATATTGGGAAAATGGAAATAAATCCAATATGGGAAAATAAGAAGGAAGGCCATCAACAAAGCCAAATGTTAAAGAATACTTGAAAACCAAAAGACCTACAGGATGAGATGGTCAGAGGAGTGAAGGTAAGGCAGGGGCTGGAGCAAGTATCGGAGGGACAGGCTGGGGAGCCCTAGACAGTAGAGGTCTTTGCCTCGGGCAGATGGGAAGTGAGGAGAGGCACTGCCCTTCGTTGGGAGGCCAAAGAGTCCACAAAAGCTCAGACATTCCCATGCCCAAAAGATGAGCTGTCTTTAGGGCTGTCAACTCCAACCTTTACAGCATGGAGAAAATGGATTCGGGAAACAGGGACTGTATCCATTGATGGATAAATAGGAAATTCAAAGTTCAGACACCACCTCATAACTCAAAATGTATACATACTTAAGGAAAATCATACCCATAAAAGAAAGATGCCAACTCAACAATAGAACTGACCCCCAAGAAAATATCAAGTTTATAAAACAAACTGAAAGAGCTTTTCAGGGATGGGTATGCATCTCCTCAATGGAATAAGAAGATAAATCATTCATGAAATAAGAATGGGCTATTATTTATGGGGCAACTGGGTGGTGCAGCCCATTAAGCATCGGACTCTTGGTTTCGGCTCGGGTCATGATCTCAGGGTCATGAGATCGAGCCCCGTGTCAGGCTCCACACTCAGTGCGGACTCTGCTTGGGATTCTCTCTCCCTCTCCCTCTGCACTCCTCCACTCGTGCTCACTCTCTCTCTCTCTCCCTCCCTCAAAATAAATAAATCTTAAAAAAAAAATAATGGGCTATTATTTTTTTTAATTAAAGAAGCTGCAAATGAAAAGAGTGCCCATTAAATAAAAATAAAAATTTCAAAAGAAGACCTGAGAAGCAGGATAGACATAACTAAAGCTCAATTTAATTGCTGGAAGAACTGACAAGTCAGTAAGAAAGGAGACATCTAAGTAGAAAATGGACAAAGGACAGGAACGAACAATCCACAGAGGAAATCCAAGTGGCCATTAAACATATAAAAAGATCCTCTGTGTCAGTAGTAATTGGAGAAATGCAAGCTAAACAACAGTGAGATAGAGCATCTGCCCGTCTGATGGGAAAAAATTAAAATGACTGATAATCCCCAGTGTTGGCAACAGTGTGGGGAAAAAGCCTCATCAGTTTTGGCAGAAGCACAAACTGGCGCTATGTTTTTGGAGGGCAATCTGGCAGATCTTTTCAAATTAAAATGTGCATCATCTTCTATCCAGCAATTCCAGTACGACGGATCCATCCTAGAGAAATACTGTGCCCAAAGGGACCTAGACAAGCAAAGCTCTGGGGCCCCGTTTGTGATCATGGAAACCTGGAAGCCATGTAAGTGGCCATCAAGAAAAACCACGGGGCTGGGGCGCCTGGGTGGCTCAGTGGTTAAGCGACTGCCTTCGGCTCAGGTCATGATCCCAGGGTCCTGGGATCGAGTCCCGCATCGGGTTCCCTGCTCAGCGGGAAGCCTGCTTCTCCCTCTCCCACTCCCCCTGCTTGTGTTCCTGCTCTCGCTGTCTCTGTCTCTGTCAAATAAATAAATAAAATCTTTAAAAAAAAAAAAGAAAGAAAAACCACGGGGCACGCGTACGGATGTGGTCGGTACATGTACTCAATGCAAGCATTTCGGTAACAGCCAACGTCCTGATAACTTACAAATGTTAGCTGTACTGTTTCAGGACTTTACACGGTGATATCTCAATGAAACCTCCCAGGGACCCTAAGGAGGGGAGTGCTATTTTGAAACCCATCTTACTGATGAGAAAACCAAAGCACAAAAATTTCAGTAGTTTGCCCAAAGTCACTCACAGTAATGAAGTTGGGATTTAAAATTCAGCAGCCCACTTCCAGCGACCATGCTTTGAAAAAAAAACACCATATGCTATCTTGATCCTGCTAAAAAATCAAATTGCTGAGCTATTGGTACAGAATTGTCCGGTTTAATCTCACCCCACTATCCTTATTTTTTAGAATTTCCCTGGATAAACTGGTACATTTCAGTTTTTTCTGGAAAATCCTATCTTTTTTTTTTTTTTTAAATCTCTATCCTATTGGTATATTTGTTGGGTAGAGAATTACATTAAATTTTTTTTAAAGATTTTATTTATTTATTTGACAGAGAGAGAGAGACAGCAAGAGAGGGAACACAAGCAGGGGGAGCGGGAGAGGGAGAAGCAGGCTTCCCGCCGAGCAGGGAGCCCAATGCGGGGGCTCAATCCCAGGACCCTGGGATCATGACCTGAGCTGAAGGCAGACGCTTAACGACTGAGCCACCCAGGCACCCCTGCATTAAATTTATAATTAGGAAAAAAAAAAAGCATTGTCTGGTTTGTGGAGAAAATAACAAAACTATGTACTTCCTTATGTACATAAATTTCTGTGTTAATGCCCAGGAAATATTTGGATAGGTACATGGCAAACGAATACTTTAAGGTGGAGGATGGAAATGGAGATTTGAAATGGACAAGGCATTCACCTTGTATTGTACTTCATTATTCTTAGAACATAATCATAAATTAATTGTGTAATTAAAACTTTAATTTCTATACACTGACCACCAGATCTCCACATGGGCATAGATGAACCCCCTCTTCAGTGTAAGAAACTACATTGGAAGTCTCCAACCCTAGATCTGGAAGAGAATAAAGACCTTCAAAGACATCTGTTCTAACCTTCCAATGCAAAAACAATAGCATAGCTTCTCTGAGAGATGGACTTTTTTCCTGTGTTTGAACACTTCCTGGGACAAGCAGCTCATCACTGCTCAAAGCAGCTTATAGTGGGCAGGGAAACCAAATATCATGGTAGAGAGGAAAAAGCCCAATCTTTAGAGGCAGACGGCCTGAGGATTAACTCTCAGACCTCATGGTGCCAGCCATGAAAACTTAGGGAAGCTATTCAAGCTCCCTGGCTTTGGTCTCCTGATCTGTGAAATGGGACTAGTCTACCTCCCTCACGGAGCTATCATGACAAGGAAGCAAGAACATGGATGGACAGCACTAGGCATCATGCCTGACACAGAGAAGGTGCCAATATCCACACATGCCCTCCCTTTCTCTTTCCTAGAGTTGTTAGAAAGCTCTTCCCAACACAGGTATAAAACTGCCCTGAACCTGGTTAGTCCAGTTTTCCAGGAGTCCTGTCCACCCAGCGTCTAGGTATTTGTAAATAGGTAATTTTCTATGTGCTTTACTTAGAAGGTCAAGTCAAGAGCTGTCCCTAGAGCCCTGGGGACATCCATGAAGAAAAAACAAAACCAATCCAAGAGTTCCTATTACAGCAAAAACCCAGTGAGATGTGAGTCTGTGAACCTTGCTACAGCTGCAAAGCTCAGGTAGATGGGGAGCGACCATGACTCTGTCTCTTGGAATCCCTCTCCCACCCTTGTGGCTCACCGAGTTCCACCTTTGGCTTTCTCCCAGTTACTACTGTGCTGACAGTCACATTAACACAGAAGTTGCTTCTTTCTACATATATCGTTTGGAAGGCAACATCTTTCCTCATGAGAGGTCTACAGTAGGGGGACAAATAACAAAGAGAGTTCTGGAAAACAACTTCCACACCACTTCACAGTTACAGAGTGCTGTTATGGACATTTCCTCATTTAACAGTCATGGGATTTGAACTATTATTTACATCCATTTGCCTGGTTAGGATGGTAAAGTTCAGTGAGACTAAGGAACCTGCCCAAAGTCACACACGTACCACACACGTATGTATCCTTGTAGTTGGAACAAGAGGCATGGTAACTCTACTAGAAAAGCTTCTCAAGCCACAGGGTTGACAGCTAGGCTTCAGCTAACTCTACAAAGCTGCCAGAGGCCCGGCTAGAATGTCCTCAAGCAGGACATCCTGGGGATGTGTCGCAGGTAAGCTGCGGGCTTGGACGGAAGGTGCATCAACTAGTCCCTAAGTGTTGACCATAGGGAGAACTCGGATACTTGAGGTGAGAAGAGGCTTAGGGACCAGGGCTGGAGGGGCCTGCATTAGTCAGAGGGTAAGCCAGAGAGAAGAACAGCAGGCCCTAGAGCCTGTCTAGACCATCTCTGCTCTCTCCCACCCCGATGTCCCATATCCCTGTGATCCTGCAGACCTTCTGGGGCTGCCTGCTCTCTCTCCACCCCATCTCTTAGAATACCTGCAGCCTGGCGCTCCTTCACCTCAAGTTTCTCCCAGTCCTATCTCCTGACCAGCAGCTCTGTGAAGGATACCTTGTGGAAATCAATGAGATCGGTGAGCGTTGCGTGGCGATTGGGGTCCACTCCCAGGAAGCTGTAAAAATCCCCAGAGGCGTCCACAAGAAAGTGCTTGAACCCTTTCTGCAGGCGATAGGAGAGGGTGTAGCCCCAGATTTTCTCACTGACCCGGACCAAAAATGCTCCCTCCGTCATGTTCTCGAGGAGATCTTCTGCATCTTCTCGGCTAATAATTCCTGGTTTAAAAAAGAAAAAAAATAAGTCCGTAGGTTCAGCAAACCTTTCCCCTGCCACTCTCCCTGACTCACCCCTGCCCCTCATCCTCCTTCCATGGTGTCAGGAAAGAGGCGGCCTCAGGAGCTGTCCAGCACTTACTTACCTCATTCCACCCAGAGCAACCAGCTGTGAGCCTGGGGGCAGAGCTTCTACTAGCACCTGAGTTTAGCACACTTTCCTCCAAATTAAGCCACACTAATTTGGATTAATTGGGTAAGCAAAGAATTAGCAATGAGCCAGAATTAGAGCATCTATCGATTACAAATACAAGTCAGCAAGCACTGCCCTGTGGAGAGCCTTAAGAGTCCTGCTTTAATGACAACAGCAGAGTGACTCAAGATTACTACCCCAGTTATCTTGCTGGTACCCCTGAATGAGCACCTGAAAACAGTAGGTCCTCTTAAGAAGCCCACCTGTGGGCATTGGGAAACCAGCTCGAAGGACAAAATTTTCTCAGGTTCTGCGGTCCTTCACGAGGATGTGGTTTCACCACAGTATGGAGGTCGGGTCCAGCCCTGAAGTTACTGATTACTTGTCAGTGGCAATCCCCAGAAGGGCTTTTTGGGAGCTGCTGTCCTCTGGATAGAGCATAGGAAGCCGTGTGTGGGGGGACCAGTCTCGCAGGGCAGGGCAGCGGGAAGAGGGTGGGAGCCAGAAGGCCTAGGTGACCTGCTCAACCTGCCTTCGTCTGGGCTCCGTGATGCTCAGCCAACTCCTCGACTTCTCCAATGTCCTCTGACGTTTAAGTGAGCATCTTAATCCATCTACATCAAGGGCACATTACGACTTTCAAGTCAGCTAAAGAATTTGAAAGCATTTCATAAACCAGTAACACTGTGGAAATGTTGGCTACTGTTATCATCGTATTTGGGGAGAGAAGAGAAACGCATGGTCCTTTTCACACACCCACTTCCCCTGTGCATACACTCCGTGGGATCTTTACTGACAGTCACATAGCAAAGGGGTAGAAGGTAGCCAGGCTGATGGTCCCTGTGACCCTGAGAGGTACTGCACACTTGTGACCTCTCCCCTGCTGCACCCTGGTGCCTTTCTCAAGCTTTCCTGTATGTACTCCCTGCTCCCCCCCAAGCCCCTGCCATTGCTCTCCTATTTATGGGAGATGTGAGTGCAAAGCTCAGGAATCCCTCTCCCACCCTTGTGGCTCACTGAGTTCCACCTTTGGCTTTCAAAGGCAGGACTTTCCTTGTGCCCAAAGCAGAGGACATAGAGGCCACCACACTGTCACATGTCCCCCTTTTAAAGACAGCCAACACAATTGGGGGTCACCTCCATCCTCCTTGCCCAGACTTATCAAGAGGCAATCAAGTGAGCCACCCTCTCCCCAGCCAGGCTATGTAAGTAGGAAACTAGGGAGAGGGGAGGGGGAAGGAAGTGGGGAGCCCTTCTACCACAGAACACCTGAAGAATCGCGCACAATTCCCACGTAGGCAGGAGGAAGCAGTGGGAGGATGTTAGTGCCTTCAGCCAGGGAAGCAGTGACAGCCAAAAGAGGACCAAAATGGCCACCTGGAATCTGTCAGAAGACTCAGCACTGTCTCTCACCCACCTCCCTGCCCCAGTGCCAGAAGACCTAGACCCCAAAGGTGGCTGGGGCAGGGAGAAAAGTAAGAGGAGACAGAGTAGAGCCAAGGGCCGGGAGGAAAAAGGACCAGAAAATGTCACCCCCATCTCCACTCTGCCCACCTCAAGCTAAAGCCCAGACCAGACTGGAAATTGGGGAGGAGAGAATTGTTGCATTGGGCAGGAGCCTGAACAGTCAAACTTGAATAGGACTCTACTTTTTAATATCTGAAAGCGACCAATAACACCAAAAGGACAATGTCATGTGTCTGCCATCTAAAACCTTTGAATAGCCTCCTTGGACTCTGGCAGACTCCAGGCTTGGGAATGACAGACACAGGGCTCTGGGACCCCACCCACCCACCTCTCTAGGCTCATTCACTCACTCACCTTGTGCACCATTGCTGCTCCTTCCCACAAGCCCCCTTGTGCAGAAGTTTCATGCCCGTCCCCGGCCCCCTTTGTCCCAGCTAACCCTGAATCCTCCTCTTCTCTCCTGGGAAGCCCATGCTGCTGGTCACCTACACTCTACCTTTGTGCAAGTGAGAAACAGATGTCCCTCTGAGTGGTGGACTTTGAAAAGGGTGCCTCTCTGGGCCAAAATGGCCAAGCTCACATTTCCACATTTCAACCCCTCCTGCTCACAACCAGCCCCCGTGGCAGGGTCCCTTTATTCAGTGTGCAACCTGCTCCATCCTGTCAGGAAATCGTCGCTATCCCAGGAGGCTGCACGGGATATCCACCTTTGAGCTTTCATAACACCTGCCCAGATGCTACAGTGTATTAGTAAACAGGCTGTGAAGGGCTCGAGGGTAAAGCTTGTGGCAACCGTGGGAGCGCGCTGCTCGAGCCTCCCTCAAGAGAGACTCTGCTGCAAGGAACAGTGTCCAGAGCTGACAGCCCCCAGCTGCTGCTCAGGATCCACCGCTGAAGCGTGTCCTGCCCCAGCTGCTTCAGGCACAGAGGGTACAGGACCCAGTGCCCCTGACTCCGAGCACAGAAGGTTCTATGAGCACGAGGCTATGGAAGCTGCCATTCCACCCAGTGTGGGACTCCTCTAGTGAGCAGTCACTGCTCAGGGCTTCCCATCAGCCGGAGCAAGACTCTCCCTGGGCTGTGCTCCAGTAGCAGGCTCTTCCTCCCAATGACCCTTCCTTCCCACCCTCCCTTCATGGGTGTCAGGCCTGCACCTCATCTGAAGACTCTCCCCACCTTCTCCTGCTCCTTCTCCCCTTTATCCTTCATGGGCATTTTTTCCAGGAAATCGCTTGTACTTCTGCTTCCTGGAAGACCCAAACTGACACTGAATGCTGGCCTTTGTGCCCCAAGCATCTGGAATGTTGGGGGGCTTGTTTGGAGCAGTAATCAAGAGCAGAGACTAAAATCACAGCTCAGGTGGACATCTGGGTGTCTCAGTCGGTTAAGCACCTGCCTTCGGCTCAGGCCATGATCTCAGGGTCCTGGGATCGAGCCCCGCATCGGGCTCCTTGCTCAATGGGGACTCTGCTTCTCCCTCTACCTCTGCCGCTCCCCCGTTCATGCTCTCTCTTGCTTTCTCTCTCTCTCAAATAAATAAAATCTTCTAAAAAATAAAAATAAAATCACAGCTCAGGGATTTGTTCAATGGGTGACCTTGGGCAGGTTACTCAAGCCTCTCTGAAACCCAGGGCAGTGTCCTCATCTATTAAGTGGTACCATTACTCTTACCTTCGTCATAAGGTTGTTTGAGCCTATGTTAAATTAATGTGTGAGCATGCTTGCCACAGTGCCTGAGAACACAACGCCTAGCTAATACACATAACTAGTTTGTCTTGGCTACACCAAGCGTATCACTCATGTGCCAGGGTTGGATGTCACTTCGTCCTGGGAACAGCAATGGTCATAGCACTGCCAGGCTATGCTGCCCACACCCACGCACCCAATCCCTCCAGACAGAGGCTGTGGCGGGTGACCTCTGATGGGGACTGCTTGGGTCCCTGGGCCCCAACCTGCACCATCCCTGGCAGACTCTCCAGGTGTCTGGGATAATAAACATCTGCGAACTCTGACCCCACTCTTTGAAACTTACCTAGAAATCAACAGTATAATTTGGCCCAAGACCAAAAGTAATGCAGCCTCACAGTTCAGGATGGCATAGACCATTCCATAGAAAACCTGACCCCCAGGAGAATTAGTTGGTGGCTGGGAGGCCTGTAGGACATTTACAAGGAGAAGCTGTTACACTTCTCTGCCCACTCATACTCTGCACCCCTCGACTCCCTCTCTCTCTCCATGGATCACCTCTAAGCCAAGTGTACTGGGAACTAAGCACTAATCATACCCCATCCCATCCCACCTCTGCCCCTTCTAAACACTCTATGACCTCTTGGCTAAGGAAAGAAGGGAGGGCCTCACCTCACCCCTTCTGACTGTGGAGCAAGCACACTGCTCCCCAGGGATCATGGAAACTTTGTGCGTCTGCCAATGACCAGGGCTGGCCGAGGGATGCGGCCTTACCACACAGTGCTCCAGGGTAGCTGTTCTGGAATGATGACTGCAGAATGCAACTGTAGATCCCTTTTGAGCTAATTCTCACCTGCCAACATTGGGAAATGTAGCTTTTCCTGCAATTTCTCTCCTTCCTCCCTTCAACAACTATGTATTAAGCACTCTCTAGGAGCCAGGCCCCATGCTAGGCACCTGGGGATCAGCACTGAATGAAAAACAGTTCCTGCCTTCCAGAAGCTTTGACTCTGGACAGAAATAAAGATCGACAGGATTTTTTTTTTTAAGAAAAGGCTCACTGTAACCAGTGGTGATCAAGGCCCCAGATGCTGCAGCTCTGGAGCCAAGGGTGGAAGCGACAGCTAGACTGAGACCAGAAAGGTGAAAACAGAGGCACGAGGCAAGAACTTGTTTGCAAAAGAGATTAATTAGCACGTGGCCCAAGGGAGAGCCAAAGTAGGAGCCGGGCAACAGCAATGGTGACATACGAAGAGGTCGGCAGGGGCCAAGCCCCCAAGAGCTCTCTATACCATTAGAAGGATTCTGGACTTAATTTCGAGGGCCATGAGAAATGACTGATGATCTCTAAACAGAGAAGAATGTGAGAATGTTCAAGGATGAAAAGATGGCTCCAGGGGGTATGAACTAGAGGCACACAAGCCAGGGATCTCAATGCAGTGAGGGCTTCATCATGTAGGGATTGCTTCATAGCTACATTTCCCCAGTTGTACTGCTGGACTCCAGCTCCCAGACTGAGTGTCTGCCAGAGATGGCTTCTATGTTGAGGCGGGGGGGGGGCAAAAGGACACACCGGGGGTTACCTAAGAAGGCCCCTGTCACAGCCAGCCCTGGGCACCATCCAGGGACTCTGTGGCCCTCATCCCCTTCGGTCCTCCTAACATCCCAATCATCATCAGTTCATAACTGAGGACGCCGAGGGTCAGCAAGAAAAGTGACCTATCCCAGGTCACAGAGCTAATAAGTGGTGGGGCCAGATTTTGAACTCAGGTCCTCGGACTCCAAGTCCAGTGCTCTTTGCTCTACACCATGTTTTCACGTGCACAGGACAGTAAGAGCTGCTGTGAAAGACACAGAAGGAGGAGATTAATGTGACCTGGAGAAGTCAGGACAGACCTGAGAGCAGCAACAAAGGGAGATGTGAAGCAGGCCTCTGGGGCTGGGTAGATTGTGGGTACAAGCCGTAAGCAGAGCTGATGACGTGGGAGGGGAGAAGGAGGGATGCAATGAGTGCAGAGTCACAGCCAAGACTAAGAAGGACACCTCCATGGCATATTTATATAAATGGAACATTAGAGAAGCTTAATCTAAGTCTCAGGACAGGAAGGAGACGCAGAGGATGGGCTGAGAGGTCTAGCACATGTGCGATCCGGATCCCAGAGAATTCAGGCGAGAGGGAGAGGAGGCCATATTTAAATATTGAAGGATTGGGGATTCATCAAAGACACGTTGCAGTGAACCTGCCCAAAGCGACTTAGTGTCTCATTCTGTCAGCCAGAGAGAGAAGGCAGATTATCTTCAAAGAATGAACCATTAGACTGATGGTTAACTTCTCAGTTACAACAGTAGAAGCCAGAGGACAATGGGATAATATTTTCAGTGTGCTGAGAAAAAAAAAATAACAGTGTTTAATGAAACTATCTTTCAAGGAAAAGGACAAAATAAAGACATCTTCAGAAAAAAAAATTGAGAAAATCGATTATCAAAGACAATCTAAAGGACATACTTCAGGTGGAAGAAATTTGATCCTGAACAGAGAATCTGAGGGGCTAGAAGGAATGATAAGCATAGATCCTGCAGGTGAATTTAAAAAGATATATTGACTTACAAAACAATACTAGTAATGGATAATTTGAAGATTTAAAGAAAGAACTGTCATACTGACAACATCTGATCAGTTGAGAGTAGAATCACTGTTATGTGTCTTGAGGGGGAGCCTGTGTCTTGAGGGGGAGCCTGGCTGGCTCCAGCAGAAGAGCATTAGCCTCTTGATCTCAGGGTTGTGAGCTGGAGCCCCACGTTGGGTGTAGAGATTACTTAAATACATAAAACTTTAAAAAAATAATTTAAAAAATTCTGTGTGTCTAGAAAGAAGGTAAAGATATATAGCAACTCGAGAATATGTGAAATATGCATGTTACGCCCTCTCAATTAACCACTGAAAGATAGGCATTGAGAGCGGTGTAGCCTCCGAAGAGCAGAGGTGGACAAATGCAACAAGGAGAAGTTTTTTTTTCAATGAAGCGTGAAACAAGCTAATAACTAAAAAATAACTACACTATAGTTCCATTGGTACTAAAGTGAAAAGCTCACAAAGCTAAAGGCTACAGTGCTTGGAGATTAATATACAAACAATAAATGAAGCAAAGATCTGATAGAGCAGATATTCGGGAGAGAGATGGCATCTGATGGAAGGACCAAGGCAACCAAGGTCAGGGGCACACAGGTGCTTCCAGGATGGCTCGTGTTTCTGCTTCTGAAGCTCTCTTCATGCCCTTCACATCTGTATGTGCGCACACTGTATATATTCGATGTTTAATATTTTAAGGATTTAAATATCATGGCTCTGCACCTCCCCACACATCATGCTATGACATTCATTCAAAGTTGGTCAATGTCCTTTGAGGGATGGGGAGGTTATCACCCAGAAAAAAAAAAGGATCACTAATGAGCTTTAAATGTCAGTGTTGGCTGTCTTGGGTCCCTAGAGCACGGTTCTCTGCCCTGGCCCACTCTGATAGAGTCTTACTTAATTCATTTTGGGTACAACAGACATGAGTAACATTTACAATCTTCCCAGGTAATTCCAATATGCAGCCAGGTTTGAGACTGACTGAGCTAGAGTGTAAATGGTCTTGCAAACCAGGGCTGGCAAAGATGTAAAAAGTGGATTTTTACATTCTACAAACTCCCTCTATATTTCTAGTAGTACTTGGAGATCTGAACACAGTTTTATAGACCTACTCTAGAGGGGACAGAGGTAGGGCCTGTGAGAAGACCCTACAGACGGAAAAGAGCTTTTCCTGGGCTGGGTGGTATCCCACCTCTATCCCCTCCACTGAGGGGAAGAAGGACTAAAGGGAGGGCCCCCACTCATGTTCCTGCATCCCACAGAGAAACTAGAAGAGTCCCATATCCCAATTTTGTGGAGAATCTAGCAGGAGCCGTGCGCCAGCATAATGTAGCCACAATTAGGCAGAACGACGGATTTGGAGACAGAACAGCCTGAAGATGATGGCTGCCAGACTCCCCGAATTTCTGTGTGTCCTGGAGGGGAGCCAGGACTTCCAACACCTTCTGGTGTGGGATTTGGAAGATGGAGGGAGAGAAACCATCATGTGTGGCTGCTGGGAATCGGGATTGGGTCAGCCTTCCGGACACCCCTAACCAGATTAACTGCACATTTACCCTTTCCAACAATTACATTTCCTGGGATATATTATAAAGAAATCCTCACACAAGTCCATAAGGGTCCAGGGCAAGAAAAGTAATTGACTCTTAGATTAATCTGTGGTGGTGATAAGTTGAGGGCAATGTGGGTGTCCAGGACTCGAGGAGAGGGTAAGCAAAATTAGGTAGATGCAGCCTGTGGAATTCTGTGAAGCAATTAGAAATAATAGGCCAGAGGTAGAAACAGCGTGGCTCTCATAACAAAGTCCATGGACTAAGTTTCCAACAAAACTAGGTGGCAAGGTAGCCCTGTGAACCCCAGATACAAATGGAGGTAGAACAATCAATCAACACAAGACTTTCGTGATACCAAGCGTTTCCACAGGAAGAAGAAGAAAGAAACAAGGGTGACCAATGGACCCGAGAGCAGTCGACAGGAATTCACTGGAAAGCAGGAGGCCAACTTAAGAATAGCAGCTGAAACCTGGGGAGGATCTGCCTTCCCCAATCCTGGGGAAGGGCAAGAGGCCCATGGTGACACCCTCTGGGGCCACCTCTGATCACTGGGAGTGGAATCAAAACTGAGCAAGGTAGGAGAAAAGAAAGGGATGAAGGAGAAGGTCCAGACCCACGTGGGGGAGGGGAACAGAGCGTAGATAACCCAGGAAGCAAGCTGCGCTTTTTGTGGACACATCACAAAAACAGCAGAAGTGGGGCGCCTGGGTGGCTCAGTCAGATAAGCATCTGCCTTCGGGTCAGGTCATGATCTCAGGGTCCTGGGATCGAGCCCTGCGTCGGGCTCCTTGCTCAACGGGGAGCCTGCTTCTCCCTCTCCCTCTTCCCCTCCCCACTCATTCTCTCTCTCTCTCTCAAATAAATAAAATCTTTTAAAAAATTAGCCACAGAAAAGCATCAAGGTCAAATCATATGTAACGTTAGCTGAGAAAAAAAGAAAATGAGCAGAATAACTTCCCTTGGGTGATATATACATAATATATATACAAGAACCCTTTGAACAGATACTCATTATTATCAGGAAGGCTCCTTATTGAGGAGGAAGGGGAATGTGGGTGGAGCATAAAGGAGAGTAAGAAAATAAACAAATAAGGGACAGCCTTGTTTCTTTCCATAATGATAATAAAGTATGAGGACAGGGGTGGAAGAGGTGGCCAGTGAACTGAATCTTTAGGACTGAGGGTTTTTCGGAAAATAAACATCATTAAGAGCATAGCCCAGAAGAGAGGCAAGGTCACCCCAGAACCTAGGCTTTGGGGTAGATGGTCTTCTCTAACAGTTAACTGATGGCAGTTGTTGAAACTCAGAAGGCCCAGCAAGAGCCAAGGTAGGGCCAAGTCAAGTGTGGGGGATAATCAGTGTGGAGAAGGGGACCCCCAGACCCCAGCTATGCTCAGCATCCAACACTCATAGATGCTTCCAGCAGTGGTGGACCATCGGATTCGTAAAAGTAGAGAACAAGGTCCAGAGATGAGGGGCCAACCAGGGCCTTTCTTTGACTCCCTCCCAAGCCATGAGCTCCCCCTACACTCAGACACCACCTGGGGAAAAGGAGTGATGTTGGAAAGATTGAATATTTGTTAGAAAGTAACTGAGTTAAACTGAAAGAGACTCTTAAAACCAAAGGAACTGGAAATGTTGAGGGTGATTTTTTAGGCATTAGCAGGAAACAGAGGTCCTGACAAGGTAAGATCACTTATAAAAACAAATAAACATAAATAAAATCTTAAAAAAAAAAAATTTAAAAAGGGGCACCTGGGTGGCTCAGTTGGTTAAGCCACTGCCTTCGGCTCAGGTCATGATCCTGGAGTCCCTGAATCGAGTCCCGCATCGGGCTCCCTGCTCGGCGGGGAGTCTGCTTCTCCCTCTGACCCTCCTCCCTCTCATGCTCTCTGTCTCTCATTGTCTCTCTTGCAAATAAATAAATAAAATCTTAAAAAAAAAAAAAATTTAAAACAAATAAACAAGAAATTACACTTTTATATCTATCTTTCTAGCAACAATTCAAGTTTGATGGAAATGTAGAGACAGCCAAATATGTCTCCAGACACTGTCAGCTGCCCCGTGGGGCACAATCATCCCTGGCAAGAACCGCTGACATACAGATAGACCCAAAAGATCTCTAACTGATAACAACAACAACAAAAGTCTTAACAAAATTGTCCACGGCTCCTCTGGGTGCTGAACATCAGAGGCAAGCCAACTAACTACAGCGCCCTCTGGGCCTCTGCAGTAAAAACCATGGCCAAGGTCAGGGGCAGAAGCCTCCCAGCGTCCCCTTCCCCCCACCCCATCCGCGATTGCACAGTGGGAGGGTAAGAAGCAGGGAATGCAGAAGCAGAGATGGCCAGCGTAGCCAAGAAGTCCAGGCTTGCTCTCCCTGCTCCAATTCCCGCACATTTATATCGCATTTGCAGTCGGCAGCCCCGCGAGGTGTGGCCAGCAGCTCCTGACTCCCTTCTTACTGTACGGAGCACAAATCCCCGTGCCATCTTCGCTAAGCCTCACCTAATCATCTCCCTGCATCCCATGAAGATGATGCTCTCAAATACCACCACCAACAACTTCAAGTTGCTATCAAAATATTGATTCCATCGGTGCCAACTGGCGGCAGCCCCAGGAAAGGAAAGGCACTTTAAACACACCTCCAAAAGACGCTGGGCTCTAAGGGACCCATAAATCCATATGTTAGCAAATCCTGGATTCAGTTCCCAGCCCCTCCTCCACCTCCATCCCGGTCCCTGAAATCACTGGCTCCGAATTTAACCTGGGTAACCAAATGGGTTCCTTTTATTTCTCTGTTAGGGTTTCTCTCTGAAAAAAACGAAATGCAGGCAGGCCAGACACGACGTTTTACTTTTTATGGGTCTCAATTTATCTGATGGGCATATTTCTTACAGCTTTCACTGTAGCTACGCCTCACCGGCCGGCAACTCCTCCATCAACCGGTTAGCTATTTCTCATTCATTTTTGTGACTTTCCTTTCTTATTGCCATACTCTCCAGACGATATCATTAAAGAGGCTGGAATTATTAAGCTCTTCATTCTCAACAGTTTCTTAAAGCATCCTAAAGCCACAGAGACTGTGATGAATGAGTTCACCTGCCTTCATTTTTTTATAACTCCAAATGAAATTTAACCGCGGCTAACTGCTGAGACAAGGGTGTCACGGGAAGAGCTTCTTGGTTCCAGATATCGCCATGCACAAGAGGCAATATCCCCTGCCCACGACCGCCTGCTCCAAGTTGACACGCCAGGTTCAAGTCGCTAACGCCTCTGTTGGGACAGAGGATGGCAACCACGCAGTAGAATGACTTCTGAAACTGGCTACCCAAGGATCCTGTGTAGCACTAACTTCAGCTGAAAGTATAAAACGACTATTTGCTTCGGGTCAGTCTTGCTGAGTGGACTGACAGTTTCACGAGGACAAAGAACGGGCTTTCTCCTCTCTATGCCAGACATCGTTCGGTCTTGCCCACTCAGGACCAGCTGCCCATCTTCTGGCAAGGGAATGCTGACCTCCTTTTGGGAAGCCACGCCTCTCACTCACGTCTCCACTCACGTCTATGCCCTTGCAATGGGATGGATTCTATGCCCCACCCGGGATGGTCATGTAACTCAGGCCTGGCCAATCAGAGAGGTCTCGTGCCTCTGGCCATAGTGACTGGTTCAGGAGGGAGCACGTGACCAAACCAGACCCAGCACAGCATGATGTGGGGACTAGTAGTATCCGGAATATTGAGAAAAAAGCATGTCGTCTGTCTGCTGGACTTCAACCTAAGCAAAAGGGGACGTGGCAACCACAAGCTGGTTCATTGCTTAGGCAAGAAATCATGGTGTAGAGCAACAGAGCTGAGAGATGGAGAAAGGCCAGATGCTGAAACCTTAAGTTCCCTGGATCAAGCAAAGCCTGAAGCCAGGCTACCTTTGGATTTTTCAGTCACATGAACAAATAAGTTCTTTTTTATTATATCAGGTTTTTTTTTTTCTGTTACTTGCAAATGAATATAAGTTCCATGAGGGCAGGGAAGCTGTCAGTTGAGGTCACCACCAAATGCCCGGTACTTAGCACAGTGTCTAATACAACCGAAGCTTAATATTAATTACAAAATTACAATAAATTAATTACAAAAATGCCTTATACAGGGAGCCTGCTTCCTCATGCCCCTGCCCAGGTAATTCGACAATTCCCAACACTGACAATTCCCTGTTTTACTCCCATTTATTGCATGAGGACTTTGAATACTGTACGAGACTTGGAGGTCACCCTTCAGGCTTTCTGTGGGGGGGTGTGCCAGCCTAGGAAGGAGCAGACACTTGCCTCAGCCAAGAATAAGGCATGACAGCTGAAACAGCTGACCCCACGACCCACAATGCTGCGTGTCTCCTAAGGAAATAGCCATCTCCTCCTCCTCGAGGAGCTGTTCTGGACTGAGAAGGAACTGGCTCCCCTGAGTCCTGCCTGCCCCCAGGGAAGTTACATAACATAGTCCCTCACCTGTGAGATGGTGACAAGGCTGCTTTGTATCACAGGGGCATGGACTCTAGAGCGGGATCTCCAGGGTTTGAGCCCCATGGCCCCCACTTACCACGAGTGAGCCTCAGGCAAGTGGCCTCAATTCTCTGTACCTCAGCTTTCTCATCTGTGAAATGGGGCTAATGCTAGCAGGAAGCACACAGCGATGATACAAGGATTAAATAAGTCCATGAATGTGAGCCAGCGTCTGGCCTATTATAAACACCGTGTTCCTACCTAACTGCCTGTATTCCTACCTCTTCCAGAGAGTAGTGTGAGGAGTCAAGGAAATGTTTCCTTGGCATAGCCAGCACAAAGTAAAAATTTCATAAATTATCTGTTAAAACATAAAAGCCAGCATGACCCCATAGGGGAGGCCAACCAGCCACACCCCCTGGAGAGCAAGCTGCACCCCTGAGAACCAGTACAAGGTTAAGTGCCCCCTTTCCAGGGACGCCCGCGATCCAAGCAGTGCTTCTGTGCGTCTCCAGATGGACACAACTCCATACACCGTACAGGGCTTGGCCGCAGAGACCCAGGGGTCAGCCTCTCTTCTCCCTCAGCCCCCTACCCTGATGCAAGACAAAGGCCGAACATCTGCATGGCAACCCTGCCCCCAACAACCTTCTCACCCTGGAGAGAGGCCCCAGATACTCCGATGCCTTCTTGGAGAGAAGCAGACAGGGGAGAAAATCCTAAAGACCTAGCCTCCCGAAGAAGATGACTCCACTGAATAGGACGAAGTTAAACAAAATGGACTAGAGTTTATTTTTTCCCCTACTACCCAGAAAGGAAGAAGGGGGCGGGCAGTGATAACTTCACGACATGGGAGAAATGTAGAAAAATAAAGGACTTCTACTTTCTTTGTACGCTGAAGCTTGCAACTTGACTGCGCCAATGTTGGTAACACCCCACTACCTGCAGGGGGCGGTATATTGTCCCCATTACCTGAGGAGCTGTAACATTGATTGCATATGCAAGCCATATTGTTCCCCTCCGGGAATCATTGCTAGATTGTCCCATGGGTAGAGGACACCCTCCTGCCCCACGCACCCTGGTGAGAGGCAGTGTGAATCACAGCACCCAAAAGCAGCATCATTGTTTGAAATGAAACCTGTAAGCAAATGCTCTGGCATGTAAATCTATAAAGAACTTAATTACGGAGCAGAAGGTAATTTCAATCTGATAAACTGTTAATAATTATGCATAAATATTAATGAGTCTTCATTTCCAGAAAGGCTTCTCAACTACTATAGTGACTAGACTTTATTCTCTAGCAAATGTCAAAGCCACCATATTGGTCTCTCAGATAAGCAGAGAGAGAACAGCTCCTGGTGGGAAGGTGAGGGGAGAAGAGTCACGCGATCTGACCTAACCGCCATCAGACGGGACCATCCGTGCTCTCACTGTTTTGACTGAAGGGCTATCTGGCTTCTGTTTACACACCCCAGCAGTGGGTGCTCAGGACTCCTGGAGGTAGCTTATTCCATCTCAGGACATCAGACTGTGCCAAAGTCAGCCCTTGTGATTTTCACCTCGTGCTCCATGTCCTGACCTTGCGGTCTCTCACAGGTTGGGGGACATTAGTGGTTTGAAGACAGCAGCTGTGCCCCACCCCCCACCACATCTTTCTGTTCAACCCCGTGCCTGCCCTCAGGAAAACGGGAGGCCAATGGCTCTGGCATGAGCTGGGGCGCTGGATACCAGGGCTGGAAACAGGTGGGAAACTAGACTACAGAGCCTGGAGCAAAGAAAACCCCAAAATAGTTTGCTGGAGTTGAAGAAGGGTCTAACCTATGATAGGAACCTCCCAGAGTTAGGAAGATAGGAAGCATCTTTTGTCACCACCAGAAATATGATGGGACTGTCAGAAGAATATCAAATCAATTACATCAACAGACATCATGGTTTGTGGCACTCTGCTTTTTTAAATCCAAATAGAAAAAAGAAAAAATTCAGTTCTCTCAAATCCAACTAGAAGTCCAAGCCCTGTCCCTTCCCACACATTTTAGTTACCCTCACCTGAGACAAATATCTCAGCAAAACAACCCAAATAAAAGTGTTAGGTGGACAAGACACAAAAGGCTGAAATCAAAAGCACAGAGCTACAGAGAGCCAAAAGAAAAGAGTTCAGATCTTGAAAACACCATTACAATCTATGCTTTCCTAAAGCAGAAAATAATGTTGCTGTTCTCTGTAATCCTTTTTTGGGACTTTACAGCCAGTGCACAATTTTTTTTAAAAGAAGGAAAAAGATTCCTTTATTTCTTAGTTGGAACAGCTTAAGCAAGAACTTAAGAGGAAAGTAGGTCAACTAGCCTACTTTTTCCCTCTTTAGAAATTTTTGCATTTGGGATCCGAGTTGGTGGAAAATTTCCACTCCATGCTCTGCTCAGGAAACTTAGCAATCTGACTTGATATGATGGATCTGCCACATGCCAACTATCCTTCCAAATGACCCGTGTGTTACCCTCACAGCTTTCAAAACACATTTCAAGATGGGGATCAGAGTCATGATGTAAGAAAATTCAGACTTGTGTTTTTTTGGGGGAGGGTGGAGGCTAAATAAGTATCATCTTTCTTTTATGCAATCATTTGATGTCATCTTTTTCTTTACTTCCAAGTGACAGCAGTGACCTGGCCTCAGGGTCAGAGGCCACCATTTACATATTCAAATCCTCATATGCATCTCCAAAGGCTACCATGTTTATTTATTCCATATAATAAATGGAAGCATTTATTTTATGTCAGGAATGTTCTAAACACTTTATAAATATCATACACTTAATCCTCATAACACCACTACAAAGTGGGTATGACTACTTTCTCTGCAGTCAGTCCTTGCTTAACATAGACTTAGTCCATGGGTCATAGTTGCCCAGGGCCCCCCGTACTGGCTGCCACTTCTCGACAGCTTCCAAAGCCTCACCATGGTTCCCTGTCCTCCCACTGATCTTGGACACCAAGGACAGGGCCCGAGCTGGCTCGTTCTTTCCATCTCAGCCCCAGAAATGCTAGCTTCTGAGAATAATGTCAGAGGCCAAACAGGGCATTCCCAGATTTTCCCTCTAGCTGGGCCAGGAGACCAGTGGCAGCTCCACTCCACAAGGTCACAGAATGAGCAGGGGTAAGATTTAAAATAAAGAGCTCAGGCTGCATCTAAAAGAGGTTCAGATGAAGGGCGCCTGGGTGGCTCAGTCAGTTAGCATCCAACTTCTGGTTTCAACTCAGGTCATGATCTCATGGTTGTGGGATTGAGACCCACGTCAGACTGTGCTCAGTGCGGAGTCTGCTTCAGATTCTCTCTCCCTCTCCCTCTCATTAACTCTCTCTCTCTCAAATAAATAAATAAAATCTTAAAAAAAAAAAAAAAGAGCTTCAAATGAATATACAGTAAGGGACAGTGAATCCAGAGGGAAGACTTTTGGGCCCCAATCTCTCTCCCTTGGTAGCAGTATATTCAAGGAACCTCCAAAATGGAGTAGGAAAGACCAGGATCCAGAAGCCAACAGGGGTTGATTTCTCAAGCTCTCTGGCCCTCAGTATGGTCACCAGTAAAGAGCGAACCATGACTGGGTCAAGAGCAGTTGAGAGTTCCCGTGAGATGATACCCATCAAGCCACCCTGTACATCTACACCACCATGCAAACACGCAAGACTGCACAGCCACATCATGCTAGGAGGGTCACCTACGGTCGGCCCATTTAAGTCCTCCCTGCTCTGTGCAGCTCAGAGAAGAGGAGACCTCCCAGTGCATGCAGTTGGAGGAGCTGAGTCTAGACTCCATTCCCACTCAGCCTCTGCCTTCAAAGCACAATCTTTCCCACTTCACAAGGAGCTGCCTCCGGACAGGACAGCCTGGTGAGTCTGTCTTTCGCCTGCAGGACTCCCAGAAGAGCCATCCAGAGGAGGTCCCCACTGCCTGTACCTCAGCTCCTACGCCAGAAACACCACCAGCAATAGAGAAATGAGCAAGGTGAAGAAACCAACAGTCACCTTTCATTCTTAGCCCGCAGACTCCCAGGCGCCCCCTAGTGGCCCCGTGCCCTGGCCATAGTTTCCAATGCACCTGTGCACCAGAGAAAACTCTAGAGGCTCAGCAGGAGCAGAGCCCCTGGTCCTGGAGTGATGCCAGCAGAACATGCACTCAGAATCACACTGCACCCTGGGCACTAAGGACAGAATGCTTAAAGGCCCCCAACTCCCCATCCGATGAGTCCACCAGCCATCCAGACTGCCCAATAGTAAGCTGTAACCACCAGAAAGCTCTTTCTTCAAGAGAGGAGCTTGACTCTCTCTTGGGATCCAACTCAAATCCCAATGCTAGGACTCTCTTCATAAGTCCTAGCCCCCAGCTCTGGTCCTATCCTCTTAGAATAATCTTTTCTCAAGACAGAACTCCAGAGATTGAGAAATGGTGGCTCTATTCTCCCATCCATCCCACACCAAGGCTTTTCCAAAACAAATATCCCCCTGGGTAGTCACTGAAAATGACCACGATGACCTCTATTTCCTTCCCTTCCCTCAAACACATTGAGATGCGTTGTGATCAAGGGCAAGATGAACAAGGAGTCTGAAGGTTTGGGCCCATTCTAGGACCTCACAGCTCTAGGACCTTCAACATTCCTGTCCTCTAACTATGCTCTGAAGTCACAGTGTGGAAAGGTAGGAAGCAGTGCCCATTCCACTTGGGAGCTCAAGCTTTGCATGGAAAGCCACCCCCCACTGCTGGGCTCCCTGCAGACTGCACTGTCTACATGGGGGAGGGAGTACCTCCTCCCTGGGGAAGCCCCCACTTTGTGCTTGTCTGAAAAGGCAGGACAATAACACCCCACCTGAATGCAGGTGAGGCCGTGCTCAAGATCCACTCCCAGGACCTGAGCAGGGTCCTGTGGGAATAGTTTACCAATACCAACTACATCAGCCACTGCCTAGCACCCCCACCAAGCCCTAAGGGTAAGTGGCAAGACAGCCAGTGGGTTGTTGCCAAGACAATAAACCATGGATCACACTGTGACTGTTTTTCTACAAGTTAAGCACAGAAAGAGAAATGGGGTCCAACTGAGCCAATGTTCAGACAGAGGATGTTCCTAATAATTTTAGATACATGTTGAAGTCCAAAAATAGATTTTTCCCCCAAAGCCAAGCTCATATGCACGAGCTTTTCTTGGGAGTATTTTTGTAGAACTAGAAGTCTCTCTTATAACCCCCGGAACATGACAATGAACAAAGGAGAAAGGAGGAATAACTTGACCACTTTCTTTTTAACAGAGGAGACTACTGAGAACTCCTTGGTCCCAGCAGGAAGCCAGTTCTCCTTCCCCTCCCCGCCCCACCTCTGAACTCTGTTTCCCAGAGTGGGTGGCTTCTCTTGTGGCCCACCTCAGAGTCCAAGAGACATCAGCACTCACACCAACGTGGCCCACCTCAGACTCC